>NC_142016.1:9796357-9916357 GCF_049901735.1 Notechis scutatus
ACTTAGGACTTATGTTTAGCTACTGTTCGAAGTTACAACCAGTCCTTGGAGTGCTCACTGTCCCAGCATCCCCCTGGGGGCATGTGATTGCGATCTGGGTGCTTGGCAACCGGTTCATACTAAGGGTGGGTTGTTAAACTCCCTGTGATCATCACATGCCATCTTTCCTGCTGGCTTCCCCAGAAAGTCAATGGGGAAGCTGGCAGGGAAGGTCACAAGGAGCTGCTATTATTATTTTTTCCTCATGAGCCTCACTGTGCATCTCACGCAGGCCCACGTTCCAAAGTAATTGCTTGTCCCTCCTTAATGATCCACAGAGCCCTAATCAAAGATTTAAAAAAAATGGTTAAAAGGTTATTCTACCCTCATGTCAGTGTTTCAGTTGGTTTCGCAATGAGGTATGCATAAAATGCAGCATCGTACGGGTAAGTCCTCGACTGACGACCAAAATTGAGCTCCACGTTGCCAAGTGTCTGGATTTTGATCACGTGACCCTGAGGATGCTGCAATGATTGTAAGTGTGAAAAAACAATCCTAAGTCATCATTTTTTCAACGCCGTTGTAACTTTGAATGGTCAAGTAAACAAACTGTGTCAGTCAAGGACCAGCTGTAGTCTAATTTGAAGGCAGCCTGAGCACATTTGGCTTTCCCAAAAGCTGATGGAAGATATTAGTGGTCACAGTTTCCAAAGAACTGTAAAAGTGCTTTTACAGCAGTACCTCCCAAACTGCAGACAAGTTGTTTTTTAAGGGGGAAAGCAGCCTCTATAAAATAGCAAAGATCCACAGTCTGGTCACTGAGATTCCACAAGAATATTTCCACCTTGTTTGGATTAAATTTGAGGTGCTTTTCCTCCTCCTCCTCCACCTTCTTCTTCCAGAGATGTGATTGGATGTGTGTGAGATCATCCTTTGCCTGATTTTTGTTTTGTTTTGTTTTGTTCCAGACCTCTTCTAGCTTTTCTCTCCCCCAGAATGCCTTTTTGCAATCTTACATTTTTAAGTCCCAGTAGTTAAATTTCCCTTTTCCAAACAACTGCCTTTGTGGCATTGTGTCTGCTGGCATGCAAGCTCCATTTCTTTAGACCCTAATATGTGGTTAAACAGTATCTTGAACATTAAAGCTATTTTTCTGACTGCATTAAACATTAACTTCAACTTTGGAAGCTAAAAGGAGTGAACAATAACCCTATGGTAAATTGGATTTTCAGAAAGCTCAAACTTGGCAAGCATTTTTTTTTAAACATTCACAAATCTCCCTATGTCTGGCCAGTTGTTTCTCTCCAAGGACTGACTCACTGTTACTCCACCTTCTTCCATCCTACCGTTTTGCAACAGTTCTTTGTGATTCAGCAGCATTGACCTAATGCATCAAGGATTTTCTACTTTCGTCTTTTAAAAGATCTACTGACTCTTTCTTCATTGGAAGAAGCAAAGGAAATGGCAGCACTTTTAAAGAACTGGCTGTAGAAATAAAAAAAAAAAGAAAGAAAACTGGCAGAGTCAGGTTTGTTTGAATTCCAAGTCTGTAGTCTGAATTGGTGCCTATAATTATATTTCTAAAAGAATCACTGGTTTTGGATTACAATTGATTACAATAAAAGATGCTCCGATCTGATGCAATAAAATTTCACCCCCTTGTCTCTTTTTCTGGCTATAGGACCCAGACAGAAAAAAACCCATTAGTTTATAGAATTGGTCCTTTGCGATCAGAAAGTACATTTGTATGTAGCTGTGGAATTATTTCTATTAGATTCTGAGGTAGTTGATACTATCCTTAATAATGGTGTTCATTTTTATGTATGGTAAAGCAGCAAGGAAGGTAATTCAGATAAGTACTGAGGACTATTGATTATGGTATTTGGGTCTTAGATCCTCTTTTTAGTTCATTCAGGTGAGGAACCTAAAAGGCTTAAATAGAATCTGGAGTCAATATGGATTAAGTGGGGACTAAGAATTCATAAGATATGTGAGTGATGGCTTTGCTGGCAGAGAAGGAATTTTGACAATATCCCACTGGTTAGATGAAGTCCTAATTTTAGGCTGTTGAATTCTTTTGGCTTCAGGCTTTTGTAGATTTGGCCATCAAGCACAAATTAGGTGTGTTGCTTTCCATGAGTGCATGTATGGATTGGGGTTGAAGATCACTGTCTTTATAAAATGGAGGAGGGTAAATACTGTATATAGTAAATATACAGTAGATAAAATTTAAAACTTCAAAATAATTTTTAAAAAGAAATTGTTACTAATATGGTAATATTGATCATAATATTACTAAAACATTTGAAGAGTGGTTACAGGAACTGGGCTTGGCTAGTCTAGGGAAGAGAAGGACCAGGGGAGACATGATAGCAGTCTTCCAATATTTGAGGGCTGCCACAGGAGGAGGAAGGGGTCAAGCTATTTTCCAAAGCACCTGAAGGCCAGACAAGGAATAATGGATGGAAACTGAACAAGGAGAGATTCAACCAGTTAATAAGGAAAAATTTTCTGACAGTGAGAACAATCAACCAATGAAACAACTTGCCCTCGGAAGTTGTGGGAGCGCCATCACTTGAGACTTTCAAGAGATTGGACTACCATTTGTCAGAAATGTTATAGGGTGTATCCTGCTTGGGCGGGGTGGGTGAGGGGTTGGACTAGATGATTCACAAGGTCCCTTCCAACTCTGTTAATCTGTTAATGTATTAGAATCAAATGGTCTGCATTGACTAACATGTTATTCAGAAAATTGGTGTTCATTCTAGAACATTTTAGACTCTTTAGAATTGAAAGTAGAAGAGGAGACAGAAATCATCCTCCCGTTTTACCCAATTTCTAGAATATCCTTTTAGAATCCAGTTATCTGTAAATGCAATTCTGCAGTTTTCATTGCAATGAGAGAGTTTGGTATAAGTAAACTTCAGCCTTTGAATGTTAGCTGCATTTAATCTTTTCAAATAGGCTGGATATCTATTTTCATATCTATTCTGATCATGGGACCATTCCAACGGGTCATAAAATGGGGGCAAAACTCAATAAATGTCTTGCTTAGCAATAGAAATTTGAGGCTCAGTTGTGGCTGTAAGGCAAGAACTATCTGGATTGGTTTAATATTTTGGCATTTTAACACTGCCTGCTGTCTGTCTGTCTATCTGTCTACCTATCTGTCTCCTGTCAGTATTATAATTTAATATCTCATCATAACAAATATTTCTGTAAAGTATGTATTTCAAAAAATGTTCTTAACTGAATCCTACTTCTGACTTAACTTGCTTTAAGGTCAAACCAGTCAGCTATAGAATGACAAGTGTTAATTAAACCTGCAAGAATCTCTCTGCTTCAGCATGGATGATACTCAGCTCTTGAGAAATACCTTCCCAGCCTCTTATCAAATGCCTTGGAACACACCCTGTTTTTATTCATGCTGAATTTAAGCACTGCATTTTTTTTTCTTTAAAAAAACACCCTTTGTTGAGCTGGATTATGCAAAAGAGAGCTTTTCAGAAGTGATTTGAGTTCTCCTATTTAATTGGCAACTGGGAATTTGCCCATATCAGCATCTTAGCGTTATCATTCGATCTTGTCCTTGTTTCCTAATTTTTGTTGTATTTGAATCCAAATATTGCTTTTCTTTTGCAAAACTTAAGTCAATCCTCTTTAAGACCTTTCAAAAACTGCCTTCAGTATTTCTCAGGCTGCCTCAACTGGTGTGGTTTGTTTAATCTGATCGAATCCCACTAAGGAAAAAGATAATTAGCTTTACAAATTGCTTCTTAAAGATGAACGCAAATAAGCCTGATATGGTGGTCACAGTTGTACTTGGCTGCGTATCTACAGAATTCTGTACAAATTAATTACAAACTCGAGAAGTTGCATGGCTGGGTCCTTTTTGAGCACTGAAGCCAATATTTTGTTGTCATTCTCGTAGTCTCTTTTGCACAGGCTCTTAAAAGACAATTTAAAGCAAAGAACACAAATAAGGAAAAAAAAAATTTCAGACAGGGTGTATAGAACTACAGTGGCTTCCTGGAGACATTGTATCCGGAATTAGTTTTGAGTTGTATTTGGGATTCAGGGAATTGTTTTGGTAAAAGGGACATTTCCACTTCCTTCTGAAACATTGCCTTGTAAATTAAATAAAAAGCAGATGCCTGCGTTGATTTATTTTTGTTCTTGAAAACTGTTTTTAGTGCGAGAATATGGAATATAAACAGTGTAGGCCAGTCCAATTACAGCTCTAAACTGTATGCTTTTTTTCTTCTTGAAAGAATTAATCCTAGATAGTTATTACATCTCTTGAGAGCTTAAGAGTGCATGGGTATCCCACTTCATTTCATTCCCCCACAAAACCCCTAGGTTGGGTTAAGAGAGATTTTGAGAGAGCTTATGCGCCGGAGAAAATTCCTTGTGTGTCCAATCACACTTGGCCAATAAAGAAAATATTCTATTTTATATTCTAACTCCACTTAGTCACCCAGTGTGCTTTTGAGTGAAGTTAGGACTAAAATTTGGGTCTCCCCGTTTTTAGCTCTTAGCCATTGTGCTACATTTATTGCTATACTTGTCCCAATTCTATAAACCACTGTGGGAAGAAATATCCATCTGGTTCAGTTCCAAGTTGGGAGAAAGACATATGGAGGCTGATTGGAAAGGTGGTTTAATGATGAAGCAAAGTTCTGGTGCAGCTGACCACACTGAGTTGAGAGTGGGGTGTATGTTATACCTTCTCTTGGGCTTTGCACTTGAGCTTCCTGTTCCTGTGCAAGAACATGTATTCTATTGGCTGTTGTCAGACTCCCATGGGGCCATGTAGGGGTTATGTAGGGGTCATAGCTGGCTCTATAGGCAAAGTGCAAATCTTAGGTGTTTGTCTGATAGCAGTGTTGGTTGAAGTTTCCGAGGGTGATACAGTGAAGGAGGTGTTCTGAAAGGGTGTTGAGCAATTCCTATTATGGCTTAATGGTTTTTTTTCCTGAAGGATAATCCCATCATCTTGGAACTGACAGTCTTTTGTAGATAGGCTGGCCCAGTCTTTCTTAACAGGCACAAAATATCTGGGTGCAGGCTATTAACATGGAGTCTGCTTCCTGCCTCTAAAAAAACATGTTTCTCCATTTCTCGTTTTGGGAAATATCATATTCTGCCTTTTTTTTTTATATTCCTCGAAATATTTCATTCTTCTAGGAGAAGTGGGTGCTGACTTTCTACATCTCCTATGCTATCATTGTCTTCCCCTTCTGACCCTCCTCTCTATCCTGTGTGATCAGATACCAGCTGTTGCCAAGTCTTGAACTAGATCACTAAGAAAAGAAATGTACTTGGTTGTTAATGGGCCCCGGATGACTCATTTCACCATGGAGTTTCAGCCAACCCTGCTTCTTTGAGCTTTCATATTCGTCTTAATTCTCGGGGTGGGGTGGAACAGCTTGCTTTCTTTCTGAAGCTGCATGGCTGAAATATTGTGCCTCCTACAAACTCCCTTTTGAGGTTCTTCTGGCAGCTTTACTTCAGACTGGAAGACGAGCAGAGGACGTGTTTTTCGATCAGTGGTGCATTGCTTCTAAACTATGTAGAAAATTCGCTACTTAATTTGTTTTTGTTTCACACACATTTTGGATTCTTCAGGACATTTGACATCCGTAAAACATTGGTGTGAAGAGGAGAGAATCCAGCATGTAGATTTTAAAGTAGTCCATCAGAAATCACCCTGGCTAGTTCAGGAAGAGAGACTGTTGTGTGATGGGTAGATGGTACACTGATATTATCTTTCTTTTATCCCAGCCACATAAATAACAGAAGCAGACACTAAAATATTGGCAGACTGTTGGATGGAGCTTGTGGTTTCTGAACTGGCAGACAGAACGATTGACTCTCCTCTTATTCAAATCTCTGTGATATGTGCCAGGTCGATGCTTTCATAAAGGATTAACTCCTGGGTCATTCTACCAGCAGCTGAGCTAGCATTAAAATTTGTTTATGTGGTTTAATAATTATTTAATAAGCAATGTATTATTTCAGGGAAGAGAGGAGTTTACTGTAGGCTTCTGACGAGGTTACCTATAACATTTCCACTTTTCCCCTTCCTCGGTGGTTTGTGGCTTGACTTCTTTCTTCGGCACTTCTAAACTATTGTACAGAATTTGTCAAGCAAATACATCGGGCTGCTTTGTTTTTTTCTGAAAACTGTCCCTTTAGAGCAGGGGTGTCAAACTCAAGGCCCATGGACTGGATCCGGCCCGCAGGGTGCTTAGATCTGGCCTGTGGGGCCACCCTGGAAACAGTGAGGGACCAGCCCATGGTGCCTCTGCCAGCAAAAACGGAGCTCACTGGCAGAGGGTTGCAGGAGGCGTCGCAGCCGGAAACGGAGCGCAGGGGGCTGTGTTTGCAGACAGAGTGCTCCGGCCACCACAGGCACCCCTGAAACGAGTGTAATAGAGTTGGCCACGCCCACCCTGGCCACACCGCACCCCCTGTGTTGAAACACAACCCTGATGCGGCCCTCAGTGAAATAGAGTTCGACACCCTTGGTTTAGACAAACTGCTGCGTCACTGTAAGGAGAAGAGCTGTGCCTGAAGTGTTTGATCATTTCCTATGTGAACATTAGAATCTGGTTTACCTGATTAAAGCATTAACTGTCTCCCATTCAAGTACATAGCCATATATAATTTATTTATTCATTTGATTTGTCAATCGCTTACAAGATAACAGGTATAAGTATAAACATAGTTTAGGTATAAGTATAAACATAGCCTGATGATGGCAGATGAGATTCTGCCAAAATCTACAACTTTCAAAGCACAACTATAATGACGTGGGAAAATACCTGAACAAAGCTGAATACCATACATGTAAGTACCCGCGAAAGCTTAAGAAAACAAACATAGTTATGAATACATGAGATGGATACGTATAAGAAAAATAAAAAGAAACAATAGGACAGGGACGGTAGGCATGATTGGTGCACTTAATGCATGCCGTCTGTTGAAATACTCTGTTTCAGAAACATATGCCTGTACCATGGGATGGTGTGACACCGCAGCATGTTTGTAAACATTTTTTTATGAAATTTGTGGGTAGCAGTTGCTGCCTCTGTGCAACAGGGTGACGAATTTCTGAGTGCATATTTGTAGTATTTAATTGTGTAGTGAGCTGCATCAGCATAGCACACGAGCTATCAAACTCGAGTCTTTGTACTATGTATTTAGAGCTTGTCAGGTACTGTAAAGGATTATGGAACTGGTCTTGGGGAAGGTATGAACGAACAGTTAAGGAGCAACTTAAGAGAAAAGATTTATACTGTCCAGAGTAGTGTTTCTCAATCTTAGGAACTTGCCTGGACTTCAGCTCCCAGAATTCCCCAGTCAGCATGCTGGCTGGGGAATTCTGGGAATTGAAGTCCATATGTCTTAAAGTTGCTAAAGTTGAGTAACGCTGGACAGAGAATGAAAGAAGAATGAGGAAATAGACCAGTTTTGATTTCATTTGGTAAATGATGGGTGGAGAGAAACTGACAATTTTTAAAGAATCTGTTCACAACATTAAAGCAGCATTCCTGGAATCAGTTTTGAAAGTCTGGTCAGGTTACTTCTGTCTTTCCATCAAGGTGAGGTTGTATTTCTTACATCTTCCTCAAGTTCATCTATTTATTCTTTTATGGGTCTTTAGTACAATAACTTAATTCCCATTGGTCCCAAGTTGTTATCTTTCTCAGTTTAACTTATCATGACCAAACATGATGTGTGCTATATCCGGTTCTTGATGGAAAAACTGTACATAAATCAAACTAATATTACGAATGAAGGCAAATATCCCAGGACAAGGTGTCCTCGGATAATGATGCAAGATCGAATTTGGGTTGGTCACCGGTGACCGACTCAAATTCGATCTCATAAACTAATATTGTATCATGGAGGATGTCAGGAATGAACATCAGGACCACATATTAAATTCCAATTAAAATGATTTATTACTAATCAGATTCACTGGAGAAGAAAGATTGAGTGCAATGGAAGAAAAAGGGGACGACAGAGAATGAGGTGGCTGGATGGAGTCACTGAAGCAGTTGATGTGAGCTTAAATGGACTCCGGGGGATGGTAGAGGACAGGAAAGCCTGGAGGAACGTGGTCCATAGTGTCGCGATGGGTTGGACACGACTTTGCAGCTAACAACAACAACTAATCAGGCCATTGCACAAGAATCTACTAATGGTTACCACTGTCTTGGCTAAGGGTCAGGGGAATTCAAGAGGGGTTGGGCCTAGTTCATTTGTGACTATGTAGAAGTTCTAGGCCAGGGGTGTCCAACCTTGGCAACTTTAAGACTTGTGGACTTCAACTCCCAGAATTCCTCAGCCAGCAAAGCTGGCTGAGGAATTCTGGGAGTTGAAGTCCACAAGTCTTAAAGTTGCCAAGGTTGGACACCCCTGTTCTAGGCTGATTCCTGTTTTGACTCCACCCCCGTGCTCCGCCACTTCTCCTACACATGGGGCACGGTCCTTCTCTTGTGATGCTTGAGGCAAGAGTGTGAGGGCTCTGCTGTTTGTTAAGATGGCTTTCTTGTCTGACGAAAGAGGATAGTTTGACATAGCTTGTCTATTTTTTATTAATGTCTTTCCCCCCCCCTTCTTTTTCCACAGGCTGGCAGTGATGGCGAAAGCATAGGCAACTGCCCCTTCTCTCAGAGGCTCTTCATGATACTGTGGCTCAAAGGAGTGGTATTTAGCGTCACAACAGTTGACTTGAAAAGGTAAGGAACTTGCTGTTCTGTTCTGACCTAGGCTTCTCCAAAAGTACGAAGCCAATTCCTCATCCCAATAAAACCCCTTTTATTTAGTTTACAGTGAATTCCTCTCCAGCAAAGTCTTTCACGAGATTTCACAACTACAGACCTTTATCAGGCTTGGAGAGCTGCCAGGATGATACCTTCCAAACACCACTCTGTGGCAGACAATACATGGCAAGAAGTCAGGAACAGATCTTCACCCTAATGAATTGAACTAATTGCTTCCTGCAAAACTCCACTCCCCTTTCACTCCTCTTTTATTCCCTATGGGAGGGGCCACTCACCGTCCACCTGTGGCTTTACTCCCGAGTCGACCCTTGTTCCTTAGCTGTTCCCTTATCCTAACAGCTCTGTGCATGCGCACATTGAGAACAGGCTCCAGCTGTTCTTCTCCCTCACTGATGTCTGACTCTGAAGGCAGCTGATAACTGTCAGATGGCCTTGACCCCATCTCTGTCTCCGACACAGAGCCCTCGTCCGAGCCTTCCCCAGACTCCAGGACTGGCCCTTGTTCCTCCCCAACCTCCTCACTGTCCGAATCTGCTACCAGCTTCACTGGCCGCTGGCGGGCCACAACCTGTTCTTAGGAACCTCTTACTACACAGATAGTCCTCGATTACGACGACAATTGAGCCCAACATTTTCTGTTGCTAACAGTTGTTAAGTGAGTTTTGTCCCATTGTATGACTTCCCTTGGCACGGTTGTCAAGTGAAGTTTAGTAACACAGTTGCTTAGTAGCACAGTTGTTAAGTGAATCTGGCTTCCCCCTTGTCAGAAGGTCGCAAAAGGAGATCACATGACCCCGGAGCACTGCAACCATTGTAAGTGTGAGCCAGTTGCCAAGCCTCCAAATTTTGATCACATGATTAATGGTTGCAAGTATTAAAAACGGTCATAAGTCACTTTCTTCGGCGCCGTTGTAACTTCGAACGGTTGTAAGTCAAGGACTACCTGGATCTGGTTGCCTGGGAAAGTTTTAAGTATTTCTTTGAACTGTAAAACATGGACACATAATGGTGGGATGCTGCAAACGGTCTTCAACCGGGCCCGCTTGCAGTTTTCCTTTAGGACAGGGGTCTGCAACCTTGGCAACTTTAAGCCTGGAGGACTTCAACTCCCAGAATTCTGGGAGTTGAAGTCCTCCAAGCTTTAAAGTTGCCAAGGTTGGATTCCCCTGCTTTAGGAGACTGTGTTTGGATGGCAAACACCGGTGGATCCCACCTGAGACTTACAGGCTAGGATCATTTTAATGACACCTCAATTAACTGCTCCAGGTTAATGTCACTCTCAAGCTCTACCTTAATAGTTTCTTAGCAGGGTGCAAATGGTTTCAGTAGAAACCACACTCTCATATTGTCTGCTGTGTTGCTTCCAGGTTAATGTCACTCTCAAGCTCTACCTTAATAGTGTCTTAGCAGGCTGCAAATGGTTTCAGTAGAAACCACACTCTCATATTTGTCTGCTGTGTTGCTTATTTTGAAGCTTACGGCTTGGCAAGGCTCTCGTTTCCTCCCCGAGCCTCCCCGGTCTTTGCAGTGCCAAAGGAATTTGGGGAGCTTTCATCCCGATACCAGCTGCATTCTGTTCTTCCACCGTGTCACTTTCAAAGCAGATTATCCCAAAGTCCAGCTGGTTCTTCCCTTTCTCCCTTGCTGAACTGATGCTGGGGGTGTCTTTTATTCATCTCGCACGTTGAAGCATGAAAGGAGCAGATTAATAACATCGAAATACAGTGTCGGACAATTGGTCCATCAGTGGGGTCATTGCTCTCTTGACAGCAGGCATGGAATTTTCCCAGGAAGTCAAAGGCCTCTTAATTGATGGAGGCAGCCTTTCCAATTACCGCACTGCTGACTCCATGAACTCCAACCAAAAGAATAAAAAACGCCACTCTAACTAAATGGACATGAACCCAGCAAATCCGCAGTGCTGCTTCTCTCCGTTGTTCGTGGGATGAGAAAAATGGTGGTCGAGATAAAGACCTTTTTGGGGGGCTGTTGATGTTCATGGGAAATTATTTGAGCTGTTCTCCACTATGCGGGCTTCTCTCTTTTGGAAGTTTTGGATCGAAGTGAAATTATCTAAGCCTTTCCAGTTTTGTGACCTTGGAACAGGTCCTCCTGACTTGAAGTGCCTTTATAACTTCAAACAATCACTAAGCAAAAAGTTGTCAGTCAAGGACTAACTCTAGGTTGCTATTCATGCACACATGTAATTTCATTTCTCCATCCCCGTCATGGGCATAGAACCTGTATGCATGAATGCCCAGAGATCAGGTTGGTTGCTTCTAACGGTGATCTATCATCATGGCCTCTCTTCATTCATGCATGGATAGCTTAAGTCAGGGGTCCCCAACCCTGGACCGGTACCGGTCCGTGGATCATTTTTTACTGGGCCGCAAAGCTTGGGCGCCGCCATCTTGTTTCGACGGCGCTTCCGGGTTTTCGGTTGCTTCCAGGTTTTGGGTTGGAAAGTGCTTCCGGGTTTTCAGTTGGAAAGTGGCGTTTGGGTGCTCGCGCCTTAGTTTCGTCGAAGGGGGGGTGGCGGCTTCAAACGAAGAGCCATCCCGATGGCGGTGGAGTCTCGCGTTACTCAGGTACCGGTCCGTGAAAGAATAAATAATCGTGAAACCGGTCCCTGGTTCAAAAAAGGTTGGGGGCCACTGGCTTAAGTGATAGGAACGGTGAATAGGAAAGTGAGGTGTGTGGATATGTAATGCCAAGCCTGAGAAATTGCACTCATTTCTGAGGAAGATGGCGAATTTACTTAATGTTGTGGCCTATCAGTTGTGGCCGCACCTCCAGGAGCCGAATCAGATGAGGAGGCAATCTGAGTGCTCCAAGAGGGAAGAGGGAATGGAGGTGTCAGAGATCGACAGAGGTGGAGCCTGGACCGTCCATCAGCCCTCAGATGGAGAGCCAACAGCCCCCAGGTCTGTAGGTGGCTGATGAGGAAGAGGAGGAACAACTGGGTCCAGGGCCTGACGCACAGATGCACAGAAGGCAAAGGAGAGGAGAGCAGTGGAAATCTATGGGCCGGTCCTTGGGATGGAAGAGCCACTGCTGCTAGTGAAGCCCCACCCTAGCTCTGGAGATTGGCGGGGTGGGGGCAGAGATGAATAAATGTGGCAGACAACTATTCATCTCCCTGCCAGACAGACTTTTTAGCCTGCTGTGTGTGTGAGAGAGACTTTTTGCCTGGGCTGCTGGCGCTTCTAATAAAGGAAACATTTATTTAACTACAGAGGGTTTGCCGTATTTGGGAGCCTGGTCAGAATGCTTAAGTTCACATTTGTATAACATTGACAATTGTGAATTATCAGAAAAGCAAAACTTTATTGCCATATGGAAAACTCAAGCTTTTGACTCGCTGTGGACTTTCTGTTCCTGGGTCTGAGTTTGTGCAATAACTGTTCCCATTTCCTTAAAAGGGAAAACTCGTTTTCCCCTCTTCTGTTAGGACATAAACATGGAGTTCTAACATAGCTGCAGTAGGTCAACAGTGCAACTTTCTCACCCTCGTCGCCGCAGACGATGGCAATAATGCTAATACGCAAGTTCCTCTCTCTACATATTTGCAGACTTGGGTGAATTACTGTAGCCTATACGTGGCTCCTACCAGTTGAAAAGTTCACAGCTAAGGAATTGTGAAACTCAGAAAAAAATGCTATCCATTTACTCTTTTGCGACATCCATTTTTCCTTTGCTACTTTCTCTTTTTATATCTAATTCTGCCGCTAACAAGGGGATACTTGCAGCTCTGTTAAGAACACAAGCACAACTGCATGCAGGCTAAACGGGGACATACCAGTCCTTTCCTCCTCTGCCAAGTGCTCATTTTTTCTTCTTCTTCTTCTGCAACTGCTAAAGACAGAGGTTTCATTCTTTTCCGTCTTCAGGAATGCAGCTTGAGTCTGCATGCAGGAATTAAACGGTCTTTGTTGGACTGAGTAACGCTGCAGCATCCCAAATTCTAGTTCATTCGGGAATATAAAATGGTTTTTGGAACTCGTTTTTTTGCAGAGCCTCAGAAGGATTCTTGGCTAAAAGACGGAGGGAGGAAGCGAGCCAGCGGTTTTCAGGTTTTCTTTTGAGAAGTTCTTAACAGCTTCAAAGAATGGCTCGTTTTTTGTGGGGAGGTATGGGAAGCTAATACTAGAGGCTGCTTTCTTCAGGACGCTGTGCTGGATTCCGGGTTGTGCTTTAGGCTCCATGCAGTTTATGGAGAGCAGAAATGAAGATCAGTGGGCTGAGCCATGCCTCCATCTTGGCTGTTGTTCCTGTTCTCTGGAACATCTCCCCCCTTCAACCTTCCTATCTTTTCATAAGGCCCTGAAGATCTGGCTCTGCCTGTTGGCTTAGGGCCCCAATGGGGGAACAGCACAATAGAGGCGGTTGATCGAGAAAAAGCAGATCCCACCTTCCCCCCCATTTCACCCCCGTCCTTCCCTGCATGTCCTCGAATTTAATCCTTGGCTTTAATTTATCCATGCTTTCATGTAGATTCATATTTTATGCCTCTAAGCTGCCCAGAATTAACTTATGGTAAGATGGACATATTATAAATAAATCTTCTTCGCTGAGTCCTATTATTTCTTTCTTCTGTGGCAAACCAACTAGGTTTTTCCAGAGGATAAAATGTGTAGATGAGTATTTCTCCACCTTGGCAACTTTAAGATGGGTGGACTTCAATTTCCAAAATTCCCCAGCCAGCACACAGACACACCCAGAATGCCATCCAACCTTCTAGCCAGTTGTTTGTCTTGGCATTTGTTCATACAAACCTTTAACGGAGAGAAAGATATATAGGTAGCCCTAAACCTATTGCCACAATTGAGTCCAAAAGTTTTATTGATAAGTGAGACGTTTGTTAGTTTTGTCCCGTTTTGTGACCTAACTTGCCAAAGTTGTTAAGTAAATCACTGCAGTCATTAACTTAATAACACATTTATTAAGTGAATCTGGCTTCCTTGTTGATTTCGCTTGTCAGAAGGTCGCAAAAGGGGACCTTTTGCTGTGACAGTCATAAATATGAATCAGTTGCCAAAGGTCTGAATTTTGATCACGTGACCATAGGGATCCTGCAACTGTCGTAATAGTGAAAAATGGTCATAAGTCACTTTTTTCAATGCTGTTGTGACTTTGGTCACTAAATGAGCTGTTGTAAGTTGAGGACTAGCTGTAGTTAAATAGCACATGCTAAAATGACCCGTATCTTGGCGCTGCTAGTTCTTTGTCAGACTGGAAACTGGAAAATATGGTTGTTGTTTTTTTAATTTAGTATTTATAGCCGGGGTCGCTGCTAAAGTTATTTAGGCCAAGCAGGCTCTGCCCCAAGTACGTCTTCCTTTGGCTATGTGTACATTTAGAGTTTTCTGAGAGCTGAGGAAAATCCCAGGAGCTTGAGTTACTTGATAGTAAGGTTGAGACGTCTGCTTTGAAAAGCAAAATTTGTGTCCTGATTACTTTTGGAGAGAAGAACCAGAGGGACACTGTGGATTCCATGTTTCAAGGTCTCTTTGCTTGTTGAGAGTTCCATGGTTGACCACCACGATACCTACTACCACGATACTAAAAAGATGCTGAGGCTGTGCTCTCCAGCCAGTTATAGTTAATGGGAATTGGTATAGTTAGTTAGTAATTGGGAGCTGTCCCCTTAAGGGAATGCATCATGGTAAATGTAGTTAAGGTATCCTGGGAAATGTAGCTCATGTCATGTGGCCACATCTGTAATCCTGATTGGTCACTGAATTGACCCTTTGTTGGGTTGGTGGGAGGTCCCTTCACTCTCACCTGGACCTCAGTTGCACGCTGGCATCTCTACCCTTGCTCATTCAATATGGGAGAAAAGGGAGGAAAGATTACTATCATTTTACACTATGATTTCAACTATGCAGAGAATTGGACATTAGATGCATCTCGACATAACTATAAGTTACCTTGAGGATACCTAATATAATCCAATAAAAGAAACTTTGTATGGAAGAATTTGTAGGGTTATCTATCTGCCTTTACATTCCGCAAGTGAATCAAAGGACAGAATAGAGACCCTAGAAGGAGTGTAGAGTAGAGCAACAAAGAGGATAAGGGGTCTGGAGGCCAAACCATAGACGAACGATTGTGGGGACTAGAGATGTGTGGCCCAACAAATTAGGCTTTGGAGAGACATGATAGCAGTCTTCCAATATTGGAGGGGCTGTTACAGAGAAGAGGTGGTTGACGTGCTCTTCACAGCACCTGAAGACGGGACAGAAATAACAGGTGGAAGCTTGGGCAAGGGGTTGGAGTAGAAGACCTACAAGGCCCCTTCCAACTCTGTTTACCTGTTAAATTTGTCAGAGGGAGATCCAACCTGGAAATAAGGAGGAATTTCCTGACAGTGAGAACAATTCATCAGTGGAAGCAGCAGCCTGCCTCTCCCAGTTATGGGTGCTCCATTGCTGGAGGTTTTCAAGAAGATTGGACAGCCATTTAGCCGGGATGGTATAAGGACTCCGGCCTTGGGCCAGGGGGCTGGACTAGAAGACCTCAAAGGTCCCTTCCAGCCCTAGGATTCTAAGTTGGTCTCTTTTGGTTGAATTTATTGAACCAGGCTCTTGGAATATAAATAGGATTAACAGATGCTGCATTGAGCTACTTGGAGGATCTGCCAGTTCGTGTGCCTCTGCCCCCATATGCCATAAATTCTTTTCTATTTCACGCATCAAAATGTTAGGAGTTCAGAAGGCACAAGAGGATACGGAGATATTGTGCTTGTGTGATGTTTCTTGCTTTTTTTTTTTTTGTAACAAGCAGCACTAGTTGAAAATACTTTCTGCGCTGATCCACCCTCCTCCCCTCGGCCACAGGCCAGTGGCAGCACGGATAGAAACTGCTTTGGGGGTTATTGAGCTCTGTGAGTTTCTGTGGTTTGCAAGGTTTTTTTTTTTTAAACCAATAGGGTGGTGTTGAAAAGCTCCAAACATCCTGGAAAGAAACACCCATTTCATTTCAAGTTTGGGATTGAAGAATAGAAGGGTGGTATGTTTTGTTCTAAGTTTGGAGCATATGGCATGGCCATTTCCATCGGGAGACTTTTCCGCATCCCTTACAAAAATGTTTTCTTTTGAAGGAAGACTTGTCCAGAAGACAGACAGAGGGGTTCAGAAATGCTGAATATTTGACCTGAGGATCAGAACTGGAGCGAGCTTCTAGTCCTTCCACATAGGAATCCATTCTGCAGAGGTGGGATTCTACTGGTTCGGCCCGGTTCTACCACACCGACAGCTCCAAAGATCAACTGAGAGGGAACCGGTTCGCTCCAACGATCTTCTGTTTGGCCTGACTGCCCGCCTAGGCTCTAGGCCAGGGGTGTCCAACCTTGGCAAGTTTAAGACTTGTGGACTTCAACTCCCAGAGTTCCTCAGCCAGCTTTGCTGGCTGAGGAACTCTGGGAGTTGAAGTCCACAAGTCTTAAACTTGCCAAGGTTGGACACCCCTGCTCTAGGCTGTCCTTTATTCCCTGTTTTTTCAACCTTAGCTGCTTTGCGGAGCACACCCTGTGTTACACACAAGGGCTTGCAGGAGAAGATGATTTTCAAACGCTGAGCACGCCCACCGAACTGGTTATTACACCACTTGAATCCCACCCCTGCCACCCTGTATATTTCTGCCGGTGTTTCTTATTTCAGCTGCACCTTTTGAGTGGGTGGGTGAGTGTGTGTGTGTGGGATTTATAGCAATAGCACTTAGGACTTATATGCCGCTTTATAGTGCTTTCCAGCCCTCTCTAAGCGGTTTACAGAGTCAGCCTATTGCCCCCAACAATTTGGGTCTTCATTTTGCCCACCTCGGAAGGATGGAAGGCTGAGTCAACCTTGAGCCTGGTGGGATTTGAACCGCTGTGGAGAGGATTCTGTAGCACTTGCCAGTGTGAGCAAGAGCCCCTTCCAGGCAGAGAAGGGTGTGCTTTTTTTCTTTTCTTTTTTTTTAAATTGCCTGGTAATTGAGTGGAGCTTAGCTGTCCAAGTCTCTGCCAAAATGACACATAAGCATCGTTAGGCAGGCTGGTACAAATGCCTCTAACTAGTTTGGGCTCGATTCCCAAGCTTAAAGATTGCTTCCTGTTTTTGGAAGGCTCTCTGATCCTTTCCTTGCACCTCTTGAGTGAGGTGGTAACTGTTATCAGCGGGCGTTCCCCATTTTTTTCCTTGTATGTATTGAGGGAGTGTCCTTGCCTTGCTTGTACATAGCAGTAGCACTTATATACCGCTTTGTAGTGCTTTATAGCCCTCTCCAAGCAATTTTTGGTAAAAGTTGGGAATTATATGTTGTGTCCCTGACTAGCTAAGTCTTCAACCTGGTCCGCATTTTGAGCGGGATCACCGACTGTTCCCATTGGTTGGTGCCGTTTGACAGCAGACCAATACAACATTATACATAGCCCGAACTTCTTGTATTAAGTTGGAAACCAGTGATGACTTAATACCTTGGAATCTGTAACTGGCCCGTTTGCTGTCTGGGTGAATTCAATTTTAATCCAAACAAAACTAAGCCAAGGTTTAGTTGGAAAAGTGATCCTTGCTTTTCTCCTTTTTATTGCTTGATACATTTGGTTCCTTTAAAATAAGGAACTGTCGGGAAAGAATCAGTGAACGAGTGCTGTGTTTCCTTTAGTTTGGCCTCAATAAGTTTGATTTCTCTAGAGCAGGGAGAAGCAACCAGTGGCAATGCCCATGATGCTGGACTTCAGCTCCCAGCATCCCTCACCATGGGCTCTGCTCCCCAAGGATGCTTTCATTCAGAACAACTGGAACATGGTTAAGTAGATTTCCGTTACTCTGGTGTAGCTTTCCCAAACCTTGGGTCTTCCATTGGAACTCAACTTCCATAATGAACTGTGCTGGCTGAGAAGTCACAGTCTGGCATATCTGGAGAACATCAGATTTGAGAAGACACGCTAGAATTTCATTTCCTCTGTTTGGACTAATAGAAATATGTAACTAACATGAGAGCAACTAGGAAGAAGCCAGGAGAAAAAGGAAGTTTACATGGAACCCAGTAACTTTTGATATGGATAAAGGGATACTTCTAGTCACTGGATTTAATTTCCAAGGAAACTGAATTCCTTTTTCTCCCTTTAAAAAGTCAAGGGTTT
This sequence comes from Notechis scutatus, assembly GCF_049901735.1. Classification (NCBI taxonomy): domain Eukaryota; kingdom Metazoa; phylum Chordata; class Lepidosauria; order Squamata; family Elapidae; genus Notechis; species Notechis scutatus. Next base: position 9,814,259 of record NC_142016.1, read on the forward strand.
TCCTGACCGGTTGTGTCTGACTCTAGGGCAGGGATGGGGAATGATGGCCTTTTTATGATTTGTGGACTTCAACGCCCAGAATTCTGGGAGTTGAAGTTCACACATCATAAAGGGGCCACCGTTCTCCACCTCTGCTCTAGGGGTGCTGCTCATCTCTGTTTCCTAGTTCCTTCCGTGGTCATATGGCCAGCATGACTATACACCAAGAGGCTCAGAACAATGTTACCTTCCCACTGATGTGGTGTCGGAGGCGGCATTCAGCAGGTTCTGACCAGTTCTGGAGAACCAGTAGTGGAAATTTTGAGTAGTTCGGAGAACCAGTAAATACCACCTCTGGCTGGAGATTTTAAGGTATCCTTCCCCTGCCATGCCCACCAAGCCACGCCCAGAGAACCAGTAGTGAAAAAAAATTGAATCCCACCACTGTGTGGTACCCATTTATCTACTCATATTTGCATGCTTTTGAACTGCTGGTTGGCAGGAGCTGGGGCAAGAACGGGAGCTCATCCCATCATGTGTTGCTTGGGGTCTCAAAATGCTAATTTTCCAGTCGACAAGTCCAGCATCTTCTTAACTGCTAGGCCACTACACCCTCTTTTCTCCCTTTACCTGCTTTCAAAATGACTTTTGGGGCAGCAAGTTAAGAGTTGATTTTGCCTGCTCAAAGAAGATAATGCCTTGTTCGCAATCCATTTAAGTACACCTTACCACTTTGGATTAAAATTCTGTACCTCGCCACTCTCTTAAAAGGATCCTCCTTCAACCCAAGGGGGAAATCCACTCCAGGGATTTCCTGTAATTATTGTGGGTGTGTACACAGCAATGTTGTAATTGAAGCTTCAGCTGTTTCAGGCATGAAAGTGACTCACGCTTCTCAGCATCTTCTGGAAAAAGGACCCAATGGGACATTCAAACCACCTACAGAGCTTGCAACAGGTTTACAAAGCTGGCTATTGTGTTGGGGTTGAAAGTGGGAGCGGGATCTGGAAGTACTAAGGCAGGGAATCTTGGCTTTGGGATAAGGTGGAATATGAGTCACTTGCCTTGGGTGACATACACATGAGCAGTCTTTCAACCTCTCCAGGTTGTTCACCTGGCATTCAGCATTTGCGTTTGTTGGAAATCCATGCTGTGCCTTTTCTTCAGAGTGCTTCACAATGAGATGCATCCACAATTTCAACATGACAGATATTGATATTAAAATTGGGATGTTTTAACTCAGATGACCATTCGTCGGTGAAATTCTCAAGCTCGGGTTAGTTAGGCAATCTGATGATTTTCAGCTGTTTTTCACTCTTACTAGCCAGCCCCAGCTTGTCAGTCCTGTGGATTTTGAGAATTGTATTATTCATTCATTTATTTAAATTTATTGGCCACCCAACTCCAGTGGATTCCGGGCATAACTCTGAAATCCAAGTGGGGAGACGGCATCAGGTATTTTATTTTTAATGAGGCAACTTTAAATGAAAGAGGGCTGTGCAGTAGCACATACCCATAGTATAATTTACACATAGAGTAGACTTTTCAATCTGTTGCCTTTGCATTTTCTCTTAATCTCCTGTTTGTATGGGTCTTGGACAGAACCTGTGTGCTCTTCCTTTGCTAGTACAGAGAGTCCTGGACTTATGTCCCATTCATTTAACATTTTTCAAATTTATGACGGTGCTGAGAAGAGAGACCTATGACCATCCTCACACTTAGTGATTGTTGCAATGTCCCTGCGGTTACATGATCAAAATCGGGTGTACCTGGCAATCTGCATGTATTTACAGTGGTCCCAAGGTCCCCTGATCACCCTTTGAGACTTTCCTAGCTGGCTTGCAAGAAGCAAAGTTAGTGGGGGAAGCCAGATTTGCTTAATGAAAAAGTTCGTAAAACCAGGTGTGACTCACCTAAACCTGACTTAGTGCTGGAAGTTTCAGTCCTAATTATAGCAATACCACTTAGACTTGTATACCAGTTTATAGTGCTTTACAGCTCTCTCTAAGCGGTTTTTACAGAGTCAGCCTCTTGCTCCCAACACTTTGGATCCTCATTTTACCCACCTCGGAAGGATGGAAGGCTGAGTCCACCTTGATGTTCATAAGTTGAGATTGACCTGTACACTTATTTCTTACGTCCAGCATTCTAGATACTAAATAAAACATTTGTTTATTCTTCTTCAGATGCAAGAAACTGAGTTAAGCTGGGCAGGAAAGGTTCTTTGCTCTTGTGAAAGCTTTTTTAGAGAGCCAGAGAGGTGCTGCTGATTCGCTTCTTTGTGATTCATCGGCTGTACTTTTCAGCCTGTGAATACCAATTCTACAAAAATTCCTATGGTAGAGAAAGAGCAGACTTAGATGTCCATCGTGTGTACTGGACAGAGCAGGGTGTTACTTCTTTGTAACCCATTATCCACTTTATAGCCCACTGTCTGCAGAGTTTCGTGATGATTTACAATCCCTAAAATAAGGTAAATAAAACAAAATGTAATAACCTAACTCAGCACACTGACAATAGTAATAATACTTGGAATTATATACCGCTTCACAGTGCTTTACAGACCTTTCTTAGTGGTTTACAGAGTCAGCCTATTTTTCCCCCAACAATCTGGCTCTTCATTTTACCAACCTCGGAAGGATGGAAGGCTGGGTCAACCTTGAGTCAGTCAGGATCGAACTCTTGACAGTGGGCAGAGTCAGCTTGCAATACTGCGTTCTAACCACTGTGCCACCACACAGTGTTACTTAAGGGGAAAAGGGTTACAGATATGCGAATACATAGCTTGTCACTTACACAGCCTGGACCTTGAGTGATAGCAGAATCCAAGAAGATGCTAAATCTGGAACTTGCATTTTTAAGGGAAGTGCAGCCTCACTTGAAGTGAGGGGCACACCTGCTTCCCAGACTGGTGAGTTGCCAGTCCAGTGGCTCCACTTTTTCAGGATTTAATTTCATTTTATTGGCCCACATTCCACCATATGACATTGTCTAGACACTGCCTTATCTCACTTTGCTGGTTCCTTTCATCAATGTACTGATGTCACCATCTCTACACCCTGGTGATATCACTCGGGTGTCTCTGTCTAAATGCCAAGCAACAAAGCTGGCAGGATAGGCATGCAGTAATTCAGTTACTGAACCCGAAACCCGAAGGTAAGAGTAGAATCCCTGGAAACCTGTATTCCCTTCCCCTCCCTAGGCCAGCCCCAATGCTCACTGTGCATTTGCAATGCAGGACTGATTGGTGCAAATAAGAATGCAGTGGGTTGAAGTAGTAGCTCTATTTGCATCTGTAGATTGGTATCTGCAGCCCACGGTAACGTTACCGGAATGAGGAGGCATGCATGGCAGAGTCACTTGGCAAATGAAGTCAGGGGTTGCCCCAAAGAAAGGGGAGTCAAGCTATTCTCCAGAGCACCTGAAGGCAGGGCAAGAAACAGTGGATGGAAACTAATCAAGGAGAGAAGCAATCTTAGAACTAAGGAGAAATTCCCTGACAGTGAGAACAATTAATCAGTGGAACAGCTTGTCTCCAGAATTTGTGAATGCTCCAACTCTGGAAGTTTTAAAGAAGAGATTGGATAACCATTTGTCTGAAATTGTATAGGGTTTCCTGCCTAAGCAGGGGGTTGGACTAGAAGACCTCCAAGGCCCCTTCCAACTCTGCTATTCTATTCTATTCCCACTTCCATTCCACAGAACATTGACTAAAACTACATAATCTGTCCTATTTCTTGTGGCTCAAAGTAACTTGCTCCATTTCTGCATTGGTCAAATCTGTTCTTTCTTTGCTTAGAGCAACATCTAAAAGGATATTCGAGCACAATGTTCAAAATCTGAACCCTTCTTTTTTTAAAAAAAAACAAAAACTGCTTCCACTTCCTTACACTTAAGAGAAACCACCTTGTCCTTAGTAATGAGAGCCCATTGTTATCATTCCCATTTTTTTTTAAAAAAAAAGCCACTAATGCTTCCCCCCAATTTCCTGTAAACAGATCCATTCCCTCAGAATAGCTGGTCTGTTTGTCAGCCTCCTTCCAAGAAGTCTGACTGACAGACATACTCTTGCAGGGTCCAATACTCTTGACATATTCTTCTCTGCTAAGAATCTGCGAAACGAGTAGGGTTTGAGAAGACTGTTTTAGGTTATGTCTTGTGATAGCAGCAGTGACAGTCTCTGATACGAACTTGTGAAGCCAGCCCTGTTCCAAGAGGAAGCAGACTTGAGGAAAGGCAGGCATCTACTTGAGGGGAAATTTGCTTTTTTCCCTGCAGATCTACTGTTGTCACTTTCTGAACAAATTTATAGCCTACACATCCACCCTTGCCTTATTTGGAAATATTATTTGGAGGCAGAAAGGGCTGCACCTATCTATTGAAATGAGAGCAAATGCCAGAGCATGCTCTTTCCTTTCTTTGATTTTTATCAGAAAAGGTTAAGGGGTACCTCTGATTCCCAGCTTTGATGGGGTAGTGTGTGTGGCTTTTCCCCAGTTTTTTTCTTTTAATACTGAATCTGTTCGGAAGGATTTCATCCCTGAGCTTTTCACCCAATGCATGCAAAACGGGTGAGGAAGGAATGGTGAACGAAGAGTCCTCAATGCTCTCTAGCTCAGTGGTTGTCTTGCAGACATTTCATTACCCCAACTAGGTAACATCATCAAGGCACTCATGATGTTTCCTAGTTTGGGTAATGAAAGGTCTGCAGGAAAGCCACTCTGCTCAGAAAGCACCAAGGACCCCTCATTTCAACCCTGAGCTGCAAATATTCTCCTTGATCAAAATGGTGAATGTTTCTACAAGTCAAAAGTGGTCTTCACATCCCCTCGTTTGATGGAGAACTCAGTGTTACTAGAGTTGTATGTTGTGGGTGGCTGGTACAAAGGCCTGGTCAGATGAAGCTGCTTCCCCAAAATGAAATAAATGTGGCATGTATACATTCAAACTAGACTGTATTGTTTCTCTACGTCAAATAATATATGTGTGATGACCCAGGGCGTGGCACAAAGGCAACACGGTCAAATAAGCAAGTAAGTCCCTTTAATACCTCCAACTTGGCCCCCAATGTCCATGTTACCTTTGGCTGGAGAAAAAACTTTCCCAAAAACAGTCTTTAAGTGGAAGAAATTCAGTCCGAAAACAAAGTATGTCAATGTCCATGTTACCTTTGGCTGGAGAAAAAACTTTCCCAAAAACAGTCTTTAAGTGGAGGAAATTCAGTCCGAAAACAAAGTATGTCAATGTCCATGTTACCTTTGGCTGGAGAAAAAACTTTCCCAAAAACAGTCTTTAAGTGGAGGAAATTCAGTCCGAAAACAAAGTACACACAAACTGTAAATAAAAATCCACACAAACCACGCTGCAGCAATTAACTTGACAGGACAGGATAAGGAATTGCAGACTTGAAAGGCCAACAAAACACACACAGTTGGGAAGATGCCAGGAATCCAGATAAGCCTTGACAATAACAGATAGCTCACGATTTGCTTCCAACAACTTTGCTGTGGGTAGCTTCCCTTTTTAAACACTGTGTTCCCAGCTGCAGCTAATGAAGGGAATCAGGTCCCTTTCCTCCCCCATAAGCCACGCAACTGACATTGCTCCCTTCTCCATTCCTCCCTGCGTGCCCTAGGATGAAGAGAGGGTGGGCCTGGGTCTTCCTCTGAATTCCCTCTGCCTTGCTCTACCTCGCCCCTGCTCTGCCCAACCAGACTTTGCCCTGAAGATATGCTGCTGGGCCGGGAATCCCTTTGCTCCTGTCCCAGTCCTCCAATGTATAATAATTCCCAGGGTCCTTGGGCATGTTATTGTCATGCCCTTGTTGGAATCTGATTCGGAGGGGGATGTCGAGCAGCTGACAGGGAGTGGGAGTGTGGCTCTGGTGGCTGTGGAAGAAACTGGGGAAGGGCACAGTCTGGCTGGGCATTCAGAACAAGACCCAGGGACACCCCATCTTCATCCTAGGGCACGCAGGGAGGAACGGATAAAGGAGCAACGTGGGTTACAAGGGAGAAAAAGGCCCTGATTCCCTTCATTAGCTGCAGCTGAGAAAACAGGATTTAAAAAGGGTGTTTGCCCACAGCACCTTGCTGGAAGCAAAGCGTGAATTATTTTGGTTTGTCAAGTCTTATCTGGGTTCTGGCGTCCTCCCAACTGTGAGTGTTTCGTTACCTTTTGAAGTCTTCAATTCCTTATCCTACCCTGGCTCGTTAATTGCTGAAGCGTGGTTTGTGTTGGTTTTTCTTTATAATTTATATGTACTTTAGGTTCAGACTGAATTTCTCCAGCCGGAGATAACTGGACACTGGGGGCCAAGTTGGAGGTATTAAAGGGACTTTACCTACTTTTGTGACTTTGTTGCTTTTGTGCCATGCCCCGGGTCAGCACAGTTATGTTGATGTCAATGCGAACTATGATTTGGGGAACTCCTTGAACTGTTTTTCATGTCAACCACGTAAACTTTCTGTCTCAGGAAGCCTGCAGATCTTCAGAACTTGGCTCCAGGGACACACCCGCCTTTCATCACCTTTAATAACGAAGTGAAAACTGACGTGAACAAGATTGAAGAGTTCCTTGAAGACGTTCTCTGCCCACCCAAGTAGGTATCACCGAGAGGGTTGGGTAGAAGGGAAGGGTGAGATTCATGCTGCTATTTTCCGTCATTCCTCTCGCCGGCTCTCAAAAATGTGGCTTAACTCACTGAATCTGTAGCTGTTTGCACTGCACACTCCAGCATAGGTCATCTGCAACTTGTCACTTAGCGATGCTTTTGAAGTTGCGGTGAGAAAGGTGACTCACAACTGGTCTTCACACTTACAACCATTGCAATATCCCCACAGTCGCATGATCAAAATTTTGGCAAGTGGCTCATCTTTATGAAGAGGGACTTATAACCAGTCCTCCTCGTACTTAACAATCATGGCAGTAGCTCTGTTGAATTCTACTGTATAGTGCAATATTAATGCAATATCAGGGGTTTTCAATTCAATGTATAGAATGTGAAGGATGTGTGTTCGTGTTTATTTTCATAGTCATAATGTACACTGAAGATGGTATTTAATTTCGTTGTACAAGGTGCAGAGACAAATAAGTAAACTGAACTAAACTATACATATATACATAAAAGTTGGAAGGGTGCTTTTTAAAACATTTTTGTTTGCATACTTTTTACTTTTTTCCTCTTTTATCACCTATATAGTTCCCTATTTCTCTCTTTTAATCTTTTTTTTTCTTTCTGGCCACTTGTTTTCTTGTTGTTAGTTTTTATCTTTTATCTTTGTTTTATTTTTAAAAAATGACTGAAATTACACTAAAATACATTAAAATAAAGACATTACAGAAGATGAAAAATAAAACACATTGCAGCTGGGCACCATCCATAATTTCTCTTCCTCTGAATACTAGTGGGGAGGTGATTAGTAATATAAAGGAGATATATCCTCTTAACTACACGTTATTGGAAACCCCCAAGCATGATAAGACTCTCAGCATAGAAATTTTTGCAGGGTACCTACTTATCTGATAATGCTGAGCTTGTTGATCAGAAAGGTCAGCAGTTTGGTGGTTCGAATCCCTAACGCCGCATAGCAGAGTGAACTCCTGTTACTTTTCCCAGCTTCTGCCAACCTGGCAGTCCGAAAGCATGTAAAAATGCAAGTAAAAAAATAGGGACCACGTTGGTGGGAAGGTAACAGCGTTCCATGCACCTTCGGTGGATAGTCATGCCGGCCACATGACCACGGAGACGTCTTCGGACAGTGCTGGCTCTTCGGCTTTGTAACAGAGATGAGCACCGCCAGGGATGGGATTCAAATTTTTTAACAACCGGTTCTGTGGGCGTGGCTTGGTGGTCATGTTAATGGATGGGTGTGGCCAACTCAATATCACTCACATCGAGGCACGCATCTCCTCGCCTGGCCTCTCATGACTGTGGGGATGCTGCAACAGTCGTAAGTCTGAAAAATGGTCATAAGTCACTTTTTTCAGTGCCATTGTAACTGAATGGTCACTCCACACAAGCAAAGTACCAGCAAAGGAGCGGAAAAAAACTCCAGAGAAGTTCCAGAGACAGGAAGTCTAGTCCTGCCAAGAATGTAATAAGGGTTAATGGAGAGGCAGCTTCTGTAAGCAACACCAGAATGTTTCCTTCCTGCCTTCCTTACAGGATTAGGCCAGTAATTTCTTCTAACAACCGGTTCTCCAAACTGCTTAGAATGTTAACAACCGGTTCTAGCGAAGAGGTGCGAACTGGTAGAATCCCACCCCTGAGCACCGCCCCCTAGAGCCGGAAACGACTAGCACGTATGTGCGAAGGGAACCTTTACCTTTACTTATCTATAAGTAATATAGTCATAACTTTGTTGCTTGTATCCTAATGATTTTCATTGACTGTTTCCTAGTATGATTTGATTGCTTATTGTACCCTATGACTATTATTAAGTGTTGTACTTTATGATTCTTGACGAATGTATCTTTTCTTTTATGTACACTGAGAGCATTTGCACCAAGACAAATTCCTCGTGTGTCCAATCACACTTGGCCAATAAAGAATTCTATTCTATTCTATAAGAGAAGAAGACACTGGAAATTTACCACTGAAAATACTGTGCCAGTACTGTTCTCATACTGCTGGAGCTAGGGATAAAGGCAGAGCTGTTTTTAAACTTCTATTTTGCCGAGACAGTTTTTGTCTCGGCATTTTTAAAACTACTTTGGAATATGTCTGACTTTTCAGTCAAAAGCTCTGTCCTACACAACACTGCTTCCACATGATGGGGTGTGACTTTGCTCTGCTTAGATTTGAAATATTATTCTGGACATCCCCACTTTGAAAGGGATATAGATACACTAGAACAGATCCAGAAAAGCGATACAAGGGACGCTGCACACCAAGCCCATCAAATAATCATTAAAAGATCTGAACATGGTTTTATAAAGAACCAGTTTGGTTTAGTGGTGAAGGCACCAGGAGACGGTGAGTTCTGGTCCTATCTTAAGCATGAAAAGTGACTGGGTGACTTTGGGCCTCTTTCTCAGCCCACTTCACCTCACCTCACCGAGTTGTTTCTGGGGGAATAGAGGAGGAGGAGGAAGGAGCAGTGGCTATGCTTGCCACCTTGAGTTGTTTAAAAATAATAAAAGATGGGGTAAAACAGGAAAAAAATAGTGCTCTAGTTGTCCGTTGCCAGAGGTTGCTTTAGGATCTATTCACTGAAATTCAAAATCCGACAAAGACCGGGGGGCTTCAAATTAAAAGACAGGAGATTCAGACAATATCAGGAAGAATTTCCTGTTGGTAAGAGCTGTGGAACAAAGCAAGTGGAACAATGATTTTCAGACTAGCGTGACACCTGTGAGCTACTGTTGGGATTTACTGAGTATTTTGGGGCCTCTGGGACCCAAACATTTGCACGATCAACCTTCTCTTCCTGCCATGCTTCCATTTTAATATTGAATAAACTTTATTTCACAATCTTACCGCCTTCCACACTTTTATGAATACATGCCAGTTTATAAATACATGCCATCACAAATACATGCCAGTTTCCAAGTATTCAAATTTTGATCCTATGACCACGGGGATGCTGCAGCAGTCGTAAGTCTGAAAAATGGACTTATGTCACTTTTTTCAGGGCTGTTGTAACTTTGAGCAGTCACTAAATGAACTGTTGTAAGTTGAGGACTACCAGTATGCTGGATATTTCAACCCTAAGCATCATTTTATGGACTTCTTAAGTAGATAGGGGATCAAAATCAAGATTCAAATGTTGGAGTGTCGCAAATCGGTGTTGAAAAGGATGTTACTTAATAATGAACGTTACAAGGAATAAATTGAGAGCCCTAATCCTGTACTCTAGCTCATGCTGTCACTTCATCTCTTTCAGGTATATAAAGCTTTCAGCAAAACATCCAGAATCAAATACTGCTGGAATGGACATCTTTGCTAAATTTTCAGCTTTTATCAAGAATTCCAGACCTGAAGCCAATGAAGGTAGGAAATCCATGCTGGGTTTGTTCTTTCACTGTTATGTAGCGCGAGCTCTATACCCATGCTTCACTACGGAACTATGTGAGCGGGCTTAGTTTTTTTGGGAGGAAAATAAGGGGGGGGAAATTCTGCTTTTGCCTACCAGTATTCATCTGGCTAGCGTTCTGTCAGTGTGTGAGACAGTTGAGGGCTGTTTTGAAACTGAAACATGGAAACTGAAAGAGTATTTGCTGTGTGAGGAAGAAGGAGACAGCAAGGAGCCTGGGTGTGGCTTAGCTCAACTGTTCTGTACTAAAGCTGCTTGTGAAACCGAAACTCCTCTCCTCTCCTTGTGTTTTGCATTTAGAACAGATTTCTTTTCAGGTGGGGAGGGGGAATAGAACTCCTTAGCATCAGAGCATGTTAATAATAATATAGGAAATACTAATGCTCTGAGGGTCATTTCGAAAAATCCTTTCTTAGTGAGCACTTAGAAGCCAAGAGGAACATACGTGCCAAAATTTCAAGTTTGTAGGCTTTACGGTTCTGGAGATTTTGTGATGATGCGTGAGTGGTATTTCGCTTTTATATATATAGATTAGGGCTACTTGCTCCAATTAGTCATCGTGATGAAGGAAGCCTTTTCTCTATAAACATACAGGTAGTCCTTGACTTACAACAGTTCATTAAGTGACCGTTCACAGTTACAAGGGCACTGAAAAAAGTGACATAGGCATTTTTCACACATACAACTGTTGAAGCACACACACCCCCCATGGTCACATGATAAAATTCATTATTGTTACAGTGCCACGTGATCAACTTTTGCACTCTTCTGACCAGCAAAGCCAATGAGGAAAGCAAGATTCACTTAGCAAAGAAGTTACTAATTGAACAAACTGCAGTGATTCACTTAACAACCATGACAAGGGAAGTCATAAAATGGGGGCCAAACCTCCTTTAACGACTGTCTCACTTAGCAGCAGAAATAAGTCATACATCAAGGATACCAGTTGTCTTAATTTCTCCCAAGAAAGTAGGCTTTTTTTAAAAAAGAGTTTTCCCCAAATGAGTGATATTCAAATAGGTTAGAGACTTCAGTCCTCCTAATCAGCACCGGGCAAGCTGCATGTTACACGGAAGCAGGTGATGAACCCCGGTGGCTTCTATGGCAGCTGTGTCAGGAGCAGAAAAGGGACGGATTATTTCCTGTTCTGACTCACCAGCCTGCTTACTTCACCTCAAGGCCTTCCAGGTGCATCTTTGCAATAGTGCAAGAAGAAAGCAAAGAGTAAGCAGAAACAAGCTAACCTCTGCTTTAAAGGGGTTTCTTCTCAAATACCAACAACAGTTAAGATGAATTTCAAGATCTTGCCTATATTTGGATGTTGCACAACTTTTTAACATAATCGCACAGTTGGAAGGGACCTTGGAGGTCTTCTAGTCCAACCCCGCCCCCAGCTCAAGGAGGAAATGCTATACAATTTCAGACAAATGGCTGACCAATCTCCTCTTAAACATCTCCAGCGATGGAGCATCCTCAACTTCTGGAGGCAAGTCGTTCCACTGATTAATTCTTCTCACTGACAGGAAATTTCTCTTTAGCTCTAGGTTTCTTCTCTCCTTGATTCGTTTTTAATGAGGGCTTTTCCCCAGATTCAGTGAGTAAATCCCCAAGAGGCAGCCTTTGTGTAGTGCTGAGCAGCCCGTGGCTTGCTCTTTTATCCGTTCTTCCATCGGCTGTTGAGAGTTCCTTTGCTCTTTGCAGAGGTCTCGGCTGACGTTCATCCGGAAAAGATCCTCTGCTTCTTGGAGCTGACTTTGATGGCTCTTCCCTCTGTCTCCCTTCATGGACCAGAAATTTGCCAATTCTGTGTAAAAGCACAGGAGGAGTTTAAATATTGTTGCATACAATAAAGAGCGATTCAATTCTGGGAATTGAAGTCCGCCAGGTTTAAAGTTGCCAAGGTTGGAGACTCCTGATTTAGAAGGGAAAAATACTTTTACTTCCTAGACCCACTTTTCTATATAAGTTAAGCCTGGCATTTGTTTATGTTGATTTGTGACAAAGTATATTCTTTTCAGCAGTAGTTTTTCTGACAGAATTTATTTCTTCCGCCTTAACTCTTTATTATATATAGATATTTATTATTTACGTATATAAATATTGAACACAGTGCAACCATCCTGGCATTTCCTCCACCATACATAGTAAAATAAAAATACACAAATAACATACATATTATTTATAGATTACTAATTTTGTTGCTGTTATTTTGATCACAATACTCATTTTAGCTCATCTATACAGTGTCACATTTTGGATTTACTTGTCCTAGCTATTTTATGTTCCAACTTCCACCTCTCGCTTCCAACCATCTGTAGAATCTATTCCATGTATCGTAGTGTTCAGTTTTCCCTTTATTTTTTAGTTCTAGAGTTAATCTATCTAATTCTGCACAAACCAGTATTTTCTTTATTATCTCTCTTTCTAGAGGTGTATTTTCGCTCTTCCATTGCTGGGCGTATACCATTCTTGCTGCCGTCAAGATGTGTAGTATTAAATAAATTGACCCTTTGTTGTAGCCCTTTGTTGTAATTCCTAATAAAAATAATTCTGGCTTGGATTCTAGACTCTTTGATCTCATATGTTAACATATGACAACACACACTAAAACACTGCCTCAAAATACTACTCAATTTCTTTCTTTTGTTTTGTTTTGTTGTTTTGTTGCAAGGTTTCATAAAGCGGGTCATACAAGACTGCAAGAGCAATAAAGTCGTAAGTGGAGTCAGTAATCCAGACTATTAAAAAAACCTCACTATTAAATAATAGCAAAATAAATGGTGACATTTATGTAAAAGGCACAGTTGTGGATTCGCTGTCATCATGATGAGTATTCTACAGGCTACAAATGCAAATTCTTCAACAGCAAACATTATCTTAAGATCTTTATCTGGTGAAAGAAGCTGCATCTATGAATTATTCCATTTCACATGAAAATGGGTGCTAGTGGTAAAAATTGCAGCCCAGCAGGATGTGATCCCACGGTTCAGTGTTCCACCTTTGCAAGGCTGTTGATAAATTAGAGTATGAATAAAGGAGAATATTTGTGGCTCAGGATTGAAATGAAGGGTTCAGTACTCAGAGAACATCAAAGTTGACTCACACTGCTAGAATCGTGCTTTCATGCTGAATTTCACAGGAAACAAAAACCCTCAGCTCATACTGTTTTCTGGGGCTTTTCTGTAGCTGCACAGAATTGTATGGAAATCGCTTGCCCTGGGCTTGGATTTGAGGAACAGAATGAGTAGAGAAACACACAAGTTCATTTCCATAATGGGAGTGAAATAGCTTCTGCAGCATCACTCGTTTCATCATTTGTCCAGATTGGCACAAATCTGCTTGAAGGCCAATGCAGAAATTATAAAGGGCAGTGTATTTTCTCTCCCCCCCCCCCCCCACTGTGCTGTAAAACTCAAACACATTTTTTTTTCTGAATTGCCAAGAGCTGGGAAGATAATACTTTTTCCTGCACATGGGCAAGGTCCTTTATTGAATGTCTCAGAAACCAGCATTCGTGCACAGTGTGTTGGTGGCAAATGCAACCTCTAGCCACTGGGGAACTCCTGAATTGCCATCAGTTTCTTTCGGTGTTGCCTCAAATGGAACAAGGCTACAGGAAGCAAAGCAGAATGCAAATAAGATGGGAGGGGGATTTGAGCGTAGTCACTCTGCAGGATCACTCATGCTTCACCTCCAGGAAAAGGAAGATATTGCCTCACGTGGCCTGTAACAGTAGGAGCCATTGTGCATCAGGATTCATTGGAATCCAGCTGTTGAGGTTATTGTCTTGGTGATATCGGGGGTGGTAGATTAGGGGTCTGAAAGAGGGTACGATGAACAGTTATGGAAACTGGCTATGCCTAGTCTTAACAAAGAGAAAGGCAAAGGCCATATGATAGCAGTTCTTCCAATATTTGAGGGGCTGCCACAAAGAAGAGGGGGTCAACCTATTCTCCAAGCACCTGAAGGCAGGACAGGAAGTAACAGATGGAAGCTTATCAAGGAGAGCTTGAGCAGGAGGTTAGACTAGATGACCTACAAGGTCCCTTCCAACTCTATTCTTCTGTATTCTGTAGTTAAGAAGAAATTTCCTGATAATGAGAACAATTAATTGGTGGAATGGCTTCCCTCCAGAAGTTGTGGGTGCTTCAACACTGGAGCTTTTTAAGAAGAGGTTAGACAACCATTTGTCTGACGTGGTATATATAGGGTCTCCTGCTTAAGCAAGGTGTTGGACGAGAAGACTTCCAAGGCCCCTTCCAACTCATTTATTCTGTATGTGCTGCTTGCCATGCAAATAACTCTATGTTGCCTTCTTTTGGACCTCTTGTAAAAAACTGTAGGCTCCATAGGGACCAAGGACGTACGTTCTTAAAATCAGACCACGTTTGCCCTCCAAAATGAACGAAGCTAATCAAAATAAAAAGTGAAAAACCGAAACCAAGTGTGGAACCAGTTGGGAATCCTTAGAGACACTTTACTTCTGCAACTGCAGGCTTACGTCAATAAGCCTCCAGATCTTTCATCACTATTTGAAATGAGAGAAGGAACTTCTGTTTTTAGCCCAGCAAGAAGAGGAGTTGGGTTGAACAAGAGCGCCCTCTGGTGGTGCTCTGCAGGAACCAAGCCAGAGCAGCGATGGAGAGTTTGGCAAAAAACAAAACAAAAAAAACAACCCACAAGTAAAGGGACTAAACAGCCTCACCTTTTATGGCCTTTCTTGCCACGATTGTTAAGTGAAACCACTGCAGTTATTAATAACACAATTGTAAAGTGAATCTGGCTTTTTCCCATTGACCAGTTGGCAGAAGGTTGCCAAAGGTGATCCCATTGCAAGGTCATAAATATGAATCCATTGTTGCGAAGAGTCTGAATTTTGAACACATGACCATGGACGTGCTGCAAGAGTCGTAAGGGAAAAACTGTCACAACTGTCTATTGTAAGTCGAGGAATAACTGTATTAGTCTGCTGCCAAGGTTGAAAAAAAAACCTGCTTTAGAGAGATGTCAGAGGGATGCCCTAATTCTGCACTGTTGTTTTCCCCTTCCCCCGTTGCCTTTTTCCCTGCAGCCTTGGAGCGGGGTCTTTTGAAAACTCTGCAGAAGCTGGATGAGTACTTAATTAGTCCCCTCCCTGATGAGATTGACGAGAACAGCATGGAAGACATCCCTGCCTCTACGCGCAAATTTCTGGATGGGAATGAGATGACGCTAGCAGACTGCAACTTGTTACCCAAGCTGCATATTGTCAAAGTAGGTGGAATTTGATACGAGAACTGAAACAAGCCTACATGCAGATTTAACCCTGGAATAAATGTCTACGGAGATTCTCAATCATCCAAGCCATGGTTGTCCCAAAAGTGCTTTTCAAAAGGCAGCGTTTCGCTTCTCATCCAAGACGCTCCTTCAGTTCTGAAATGAAGAAGCTTCTTGGATGAGAAAGAGAAAAGTTCTCAAAGAAAATAACCAAGGAAGTCCAGTTGCCTTTTGAAAAACAGCTTTGGGCTTGTTTTTTAATGCTAGACTTCCAGCTAAAAGCATGAAACTGAAAACCAGTTTGAACCATCATCTATTCTGAAACCCTTTGTGTTGCTGGCTAATTTAGAATTTGCAGGAAGAATACTGAATCAGGTGGAAGTTAAAAGAGGTTCCTGAAACAGATAGCCTCGTATTTATTTAAATCAGCATTTTTCAAACTTGGTTACTTTACGTACTTGGGGAATTCTGGGAGTTGAAGTTCACACACCTTAAAGTTGCCAAGGTGTGCATCGGTGTGTTATTTGAAGGCTTTCTGCAGGAAATCCAGTGAATTAAATGCTGGGTCGGTGGGTCTCAGAGAAGCTCCATTCAGACAGTTCATTCTCAGGCCTCACATTTCTCCAAAACCACCCTACTGAGACCGATCTCTCTCTTTGCTCCTAGATTGTGGCCAAAAAGTATCGCAACTTTGATATTCCCAAGTCTATGACGGGCATCTGGAGATACCTGAAGAACGCCTCTAGCCGTGATGAATTCACCAACACTTGTCCTGGAGAGAAAGAGATTGAAATCGCCTACAGCGACGTAGCTAAAAGACTCGCTTAAAAAAAAGCAGCGTTGCACGTGTATAAGCAAAAGCTTTTTTTAACAAGACTGCTCTTTTTTTTGTCTTTTAAGATAGCCATTTACTTTGCATGTATCTTGCAGTTAATTCAAGTGCTACACTGGGCAGACCAGGTATTGTCATTTGTCTTTCTCTCTTTTGTGAAATGCAAATTTTATATTACACAGCTTATTTGTTTTGCCTCCTGTAAAAGAGCAAATGCAGCCATTAAGAGGGAAGCCATTGTGAATCTCCCCTTCTCTCCCCAAACTTGAGTGGTCCAAGGTTTTCTTTCCTAGTAAGCAGGTTCTGAATCCAGGTTAATCCCAAAGCCGGTTCATATTGACAGAAGAACCTAGTAATGATCAACTTTGTCCTGGCATTTCCCCAACAGAGGTGTATATATAATTGAATACCATTTCCATGTTAAACCACACACATAGGCACATTCTCTTCATGGGGAAAACTGGTCCTGTCTGCCCTTTCCTAAAGTAGTATTTCATGTGCAAGGAGTTACAACTCCTTACCCATAGCTATGGTGAACCTGTCTAAAGAAGGCTTGGTGTCTTTATAGTACTACCTTTATAAACCGTCCTTTGGATCTCAGATTGAACCTGGGCTTCTTAAATTGGCTTAAGGGGATGAGCTTCTTGATGGTGGCCGAAACAACCGTCTTATTGCATTTGGAAGGGAAGCTTAATTTTCTTTTCTTTTTTTAAGTTATACCTCTCGGTCTGCCCGCACCAAAAGCTCTGCCAAAGTTGCTTGCAGAACTCATGGGCAAGTTTTGGGAAGTCCATTTATCCATCAGTTCGACATCACTTTGGAACAAGGTCAAACACCAGGACTGATGCCTACTCTCAGATTAGGTATGGTGAGGAGAAAGAAGGTGAATGGGAAATGTATATTCACCATATTTATTCTCACACAAGTCCACTGTTTTGTTTTGATTCTGGATCAGTTGTTTCTCAAACTTGGCAACTTTTAAGATGGGTGGAGTTCAACTCATAGCATTCTGGGAGTTGAAGTCCACCTATTTTAAAAGTTGCCAAGTTTGAGAAACCCTGCTCTGGATAGTCAGCTTAGAATCTGGTGGTCTTTTTTTAGAAGCTTGCTATCCCTATAAATAATGAGACAAATTCCTAAGCTATAATAGCAAGTGATTTCTTTTTAGGTCAGTAAGGGACTTGTCAGACTGCAGAATTCATTTCTTAAGTAAACAGTCAAAGCTTTGCTGGCTAGAGGTACATTGGGGTGTCATAGGACGAGTGATCAGAAAAATTCAAGATGGAGGCCACAAGCCTGTGAGTCAAACCACAGTGCATTCTGATGCAAATGAACAATTGATTGTGTGATTGTCATGTCCATCTTGACTTCCTTGAGCATCATCCCTGCAGGTCTTCACAAAAATACAGTAACTTAATGACTGAGGTGCATCCTTTTTGCTTTTTGCTAGAGGTCAAAATCTTACTAAATTCTACTGTTTTATTTTTAATTTTCAGACAAGTGTTCTTTTAAAAATCCGTTTATTTGCCTTAACAAGACAACCTGCGTAGTTCCCTCGCTGTAATTCTTCCTGTGAAGCAAGCCAAGTGCCTTTTCCGTTGTTTTATTAAGGTTTTACATTGGGATTTATCTGTACTTTCCCCCCACATAAATGTTATTAAGTTTCACTATAAGATAAAAAAAATAGGAAAAACAAAAGTTAGAAAAATAAGAGAAAGGGAAGAGAGTAGCTCCTTAACTCTTTACCTGATCGATTATTTTTCATGCTGCAATCATGATATATTAAAAGGTCAGTTGTGTTTTCCCCCCACTTAGAACAGCATCAAGGAACAGTGCTGTAATTCAATTTCAAAAGTTCAAAAGCCCAATAAATTTGATTTTCTTCCATTTAAAAGGCCAATGCTTGAGGCACGGAATGACTTTTCCATTTGCTTTAAATGCGATGAATAACAAGCTTCAAAACAGACTTGATTGTGTGGGATTTGTTTTTTGTTTTGTTTTTTAAATTAGTAATTTTTACATTAATGGGTAATCCTTTTACCTTGAAATGCAAATCATTTTATTGTTTGCAAGGGAATATCTTGCATTTTTAAGCTTTTGCTGACCAATTTGCAGAGCACAAGTCTCACTGAATTTATTATGCTTTACCTTTGTGTTTCCTCAAAGATAAATCATAGGAAATATAGAAAAGCATTTTAAATTAATTTGTGTAATTTGGGCACATAGAAGAGAAACAGAGCATTTCTTGTGTAAGGTACTTGACAATAAGAGATTTTTTCAAATAACACCCCCGACATCAAACCTTATCATATCACCGAGCATTTTTATATTTTTATAAAAAGTTTTAATCACAAATAGCTTTATATACATTATATGTTTTCTATATGGCTGTGTCTCCTGACACGTCCTAAAATGTCCAGTATTGCCAAAACCTGATTGGGGCTCACAAAATCCCCCCCCTCCAAATAATTATACAATGTGGCAGAAATCCTAAAGGAAAAATGTTGCCATTTTAAAAAATTTCACTTAAATTTCAGAGACACTGGCTAATACTTCCCCATTGCCTTTGATTCAGTTGATTCCCATCGCCTTCTTCACGTGCCAAAAGAAAAGATAATGAAGAGGATATAATGTGGCCTGGGTTCTTAAGTGGCAATGATGGCAAATGCAGAAGGAATAAAACTTTCCCTGATTTATCTTCCTTGGCAAATTGAAAATTCAGTGGCATGAAAGGGTCTCTTAGACCGAATGTGTTTCAATGCCCTCGTACGCCAGAAGAGAATCTGGCTGCCCAGTGGGGCCATTAACCTCTTTTCCCTCCATTTTCTGCTCTTCATGAACAGGTCAGAAATGTTTTCCTCAGCCTGAAGTGAGGTATCCGTGGAACCCTTTCCCAAACTGTTGGCCAGGTCTTGTTCTTGGCCTGATTTGGTAAACCAACGTAGAGCCACTCACACAAATAGTGATGTATCTGCTGTGTGTAGCTAGGTGACCCACAGATCAAGGTGCACACGTGAGGATTGGAGTGAAGGGCCACGTGGACCGAAGCATTTTTTTACCCCTCTGAATAAATTGAGAGAGGCATGGGGTGGGGTGGAGTGGAAAATAGACCCGAGAAAGGAGCTCCGTTTAAATATAATAGCAGGCTTGTTTAGTTTTTCAGCTAAGCGGCCTTGTCTGAGGTGAGGTGAGAGGACCCAGGATTGACTGGGCCGCTACTCCCCAGTGATGTTGTGATGAATCTGTTAAAGATTGTTTTATGTGAGGTGAGTTGGGAGTCCAGCATGAAAACTCTAGGACTGGAGTTCAGAGAATTGTCCAATTGCCATTAGTTCTGGAATAGAGGTAGGCCTCGACTTTACGGCCACAATTGAGCACAAAATTTCTGTTGTTAAGTGAGACATTTGTTGAGTTTTGCCTCATTTTACAACCTTCCTTGTCGCAGTTGTAAGTGAATCATTGCAGTTGATAAGTTAGCAGCCCAGTTATAAAGTAAATCTGACTTCCCCATGGATTTTGCTTGTTAGACAGTTGCAAAAGTTGATCGCGTGATCTTGGGACTCAGCAACGGTCCTAAATATGAATCGATTCTCAAGCACCTGAATTTTGATCACATGATGCTGATAGATGTAGCCGATGAGGCACAAAGCTTTGGAAATTCTCTCTCTCTCTACACACAATCCTGTGTGCTTCCAACTCATGAAAATACAGGTTACCCAGAAGTCAAATCTAGGGGTTTGCAGCAAAGATTAGTGTGCAAGGAAAGAGTGATACCATCCCTCTGCGATGGCTACATTTTTCTTGAAGGTGAACTACACGTGTCAATAGCTGCCAAATTTCACAAGACTTTGTTGTTCCTGCCTAAAATTTTATGAGATGTTGAGCAATTCACCTTAAGACTTACAGGGTTTTGAGCAAGAAGGCCAATCTTGCAATCTGTTAGCCATTTTTAAGGTGTCCCCCCCACTTTATCTCCACAACAGAATTGTCCATAGGACCCTCCTTAAAACTGTCCCTGAGCTACTAGGTGGGAGTCGTTGTCTTGAACATGACATCAATATTTTGCTGGCTGAGAAAGTATTGCTGATATACTCAAATGTCACTAAAATTGTGGTAAAAACTTTCAACTTTCAAAAATTGTCACTAAAGTTGCAGTAAAAACTTTCAACATGTGTAATTTGTGCTTTCCAAAAAAATGTTTTGTCAGTTCAGCAAATAGAATTTTATATAACAGGAACATGTTGAATTTCCTTGCCAAAGTTGTGAAGCCCTTGCAATATTTCATTTTTTTATTTAGACAGAAACCACTATGTGCTCCGAACACACCCCTTGATCTCACTGTTTCCATGATAGCTTAAATCGGAATGGAATGTGGTTTGTTTATATGTGTTCTGGTTAGGTGGTAGACATTGATAAAAATGAATAGGTGGTTTGCTTGGGAAGAAATATGGAATATTGCAAATGGGTCACCCAAGGAGTTGAGCTGTTGCTGTGCCTTTTTAAAAATGAATGTTTTATGCCTTGATGCTACATGTATACAGTTATATATGTACTGGGGGCCATGTAAAAGTTAAAATTAGCTTTGTACACAGATTCTGCCTTTCTCTTAAAATCTGACTTAAATTTATATATATATTTTGTTCACAGTGCTAAATCAAATGTTAATGCTGAACATTAATACCTTGTTTCTTTCAACTGTGACTAAAGGAGGAAGAGTTATCTCTTATGAAGCCAGTTTCCTAGTTAAAAGCCAAATTTTCTATCTTCTGACTGTATCTGAAAATATTATTATCCAGTAACATTTTAAACTTCATAGAGTGGGCAAGATATTTATTTGGCTTTTGAGAGATACCTGGTAATCCATATGACATATTGTAAGATGCTTCTTTTCACTTTTCTGGAATATCTTTTAGAGATATACTGGCAAACTGCTGGCAGCTATTGTTTTAAAAAATAAAATATATTTTTCACTTAACGATGCCTTTGGCTGTTTTCTTCAGAGATGCTTAGATTTGTGAGGATGAATACGGTTTCCAACATGTTGGTTTGTGTATGTACAGTAACTAATAATCACTTGTGAAACATGGGGATTTTTCTTGTATCTGTTGGCTTAAGGCTATCTATCTGCCTACGAGGCTAGCCTGTCCAATTTAATTGGAAAGGAAATTTTCTTGATTCCCCAATACCTGTGAAATAATTAATACTTATGAGAACTAGTTGGAAGAATGTAGACCAATGAGTTTTATAGAAATTCAGAATATAGCCACAGCCTCCCAGGAACAAGACTCTTAACTGGGATTCATTGCTATGCAGGAATCCCAATTATTTAATGTGGTTTCAAATCACTTGATAATAACTTGTATGGACAGGATCATAAATCAATGGTTGTCACTACCAGGCATTTAATGGAGCATCTATTTTTCTGAAGTGAATGTTTGAGTCAGATTACATATAAGCAACCCAGAGATACATTCTTGGGGCAAGATAATGGACCAGACAATGCAATGGATGTTAAAGATTTAAAGCTTTTGTCCTGTAGATGTCAGTCTTCACCTTCACTGCTTCCCTTAACATGGATGCTACAATTGTGAAGGGGATGCAGCTCCGTGCTAGAGTCACCTTTGTTAAACCTTGGGCATCAATCACCTCATTTTTCTTAGTATTAGTATTTCAGTTATATAGTTTGTATATTTCTGGCATGTGTGTTATTTGTGGTAAGGTAATCTGAGCTGATCTAGGTCGATGCTACGAGTGCCTATATAAAACTGTATGCATAAATTAAATAAGGCACAAGTCCATCCTGTTCTTAGCTGGCACAATAATCGCTGCTGCTCAAGTCAGCTTAATATTTCCCAACCTAGGAAATTTCCCAGATGTGTAGACTTCAACTCCCAGAATTCTTAGCAATGGCCTTGCTGGCTAGGTGGTGATGTTTAGGCCAACACGCTTAGGAGAGCACCCAGGATTAGAAAAGCCGGTGTATTTAAGATTAAGCTAGATTTAGTAGTGGTCTAACTTAGCCAAAGAAGAGGTTGAATCATAGTTTGGGAATAAAACAGATCAGGATGAGTAGCAAAGAATGTTTCTGAGTGGATTGCTGAGGATATTAATCAGGGAAGCAAAAGTTGGTTTATTTCTCCCAACTTGATGTAGCTGTCCATGTCACCAAATAAGTAATTCTGGGCAGCATATAACAAAGCTAAATAATACTATTATTATTTACGGTAGTTAGTTTATTTCACCTACTGATGACGGATAGCATGGTGGCTGGAAACCGGCGACCCCGGGTTCAAGACCTGCCACATGGTGGGATGGGATCAGTCCCACCTCCTGCCAACCCAGCAGTTCGAAAGCATGCTTAATGCGAGTAGACAAATAGGTACCACTTCGGTGGGAATGTAACAGCATTCTGTGACATCATGCTGGCCATATGACCACGGAAATGTCTTTGGACAGTGCTGGCTCAATGGCCTTGAAATGGAGATGAGCACAGCCCCTTGTAGTTGGTAACGACTTCTTCTTCTTCTTGTGCCATATCTGTCATTGGACGTTGGCGATCCTATTTTTATCAACAGCCGCACGAAAAAGTGCTGTTGAGCTTTGTCCAAACCAGTCCCTTAGATTTTGAAGCCCTGATCTTCTTCTTCTTCTGCCTGGACCTCATTTGCCAACAATCTTTCCCTGGAAAATTAAGTGAAGTAGGCTGTATTTTTCAGGGTGTCGCATCACATGTCAAAAATATTCTAACTTTTGCTTTTTTATGGTTTTGATAATTTATCACCTCATTTCTTTTTAAGTTTATATATAAGTATTTTGATTAGAGTGTAATGTCTGGGCATTTCATTTTACAAAAGGAAAAGGAAAAACAAAGCTATACTTATAGTAAATGATACTACTGTCAGAGACCAACTCTCCACTCCCTAAAGCAGGATAGAAAAGCATCTGACAAGCCTGGTTTTCAATCTTAGGCTTATGTGGTGCCTGCTTGAAAACCTTTTTCATTTTGAAAAATGCTGTTCAAGCTTTCTCTGTCCTTGTCTTTCCTTCAGTGGTCATGTTCCGGCAATGACTGGGCGGTTAAAATCCACAGGGACTCCTCTAAATTCTAGGTTTTGTAAGCATTCACTTTTCATCTTTTACTTGCAGAAGACTCTGATTGAAATCTTGGCATCTTCCAGTGCTGTTTCAATCCAACCTGTTATTTATCTGCTCAGATTAATGTTTGCTCCTGGGGCCCTAACCTCATCAGCTGCTTCCTGATCCTTTTAAGAAGCTGCCTATGTTATGAATTCTCTCCCTCTGGGCTGGCCACGTGGCAAAAATGCCATGATTTATTTTATTTTATTTTTTTATTTTGCAGGAGAAGATATTATCATTCCTATCATATTTATTATCAAAGGCGGATCTCTCTTTTCAAAAAGAAGCAGCAGATTTTCCCAGGCAAGAAATAATTAGGTCTCATCATATGCCTGAGTTTTAACATCAATGTGACTTTCCCTTCTACTGCTTTTTATCCGCCTGCCTGCCTGGCTTGGCTCCATTGGACTGACCCCAGAGGCAAAGCAGGGTTTTCCCTTCAATATGGTTCCCTTCAATATTGATTACGTCCTGGATGGGGTTCAAAGCTTCATACAATAGTGTGTAAAATGGAAGCGCCACTCAGATCTTGTTCAAAGGCTGCCAGTGTTTCCGAGAAACTGAAAAAAAATGTACTATTACACACCCAGCAGAACAGAGACAGGAGCACCATTCTCAAAGTTAAATGTCTAGGGAGATCCTCAGCCATCCAAGTCCTGGTTGTCCCAAAGGTGCTTTTTTCAAGAGGCAGCTGGACTTTCTGGTTTTTTCCTTCGAAGACGTTCCGCTTCTCATCCAAGAAGCTTCTTCCGCTCTGACTGGATGGTCAGATTCAGCTCTGACTGGATCTGTTGTGGCCCGCCGGTGGCTGGTGGAGGTGACAGCAGAGTCGGACAATGAGGAGGTTGGGGAGGAAACTGGGCCAGTCCTGGAGGCTGAGGAAGGCTCGGACGAGGGCTCTGTGTCAGGGGCAGAGTTGGGGCCAGGGCAGTCTGGCAGTTATCAGCTGCCTTCGGAGCAGAGATGGTATTCAGCAAGTTCTGACCAGTTCTGGAGAACCGGTAGCGGAAATTTTGAGTAGTTCGGAGAACCGACAAATCCCACCTCTGACTGGCCCCGCCAATACCATCTCTTCTCTGCCTCCCATTGAGTTCCAGCTGATCGGCTGGGTCTTCTTTGGTTGTCCTGCACAGGAGAACAGAGCTGGAAAGCAGGTTAGTGGGGTGGGGAGGGAATAGGGACTTTGCAGTTACTTTCCCATGGAATGGGGAGGGAATGGAGATTTTACAGTATCCTTCCCCTGCCACCAAGTCACGCCCACCAAGCCATGCCTGCAGAACCAGTAGTAAAAAATTTTTGAATCCCACCACTGCTTCGGAGTCAGACATCAGTAAGGCGGGGGAGCATCTGGAGCCGGTTCCCAGCCCTGCACACGCGCAGAGCTGCTAAAAGAAAAAGAACAATTATGAACTAAGGGTTGACGTGGGAGTAAATCCACAGGTGGACGGTGAATGGACCCTCCCATAGGAGGGTTAAAAGACACCCCTGACACGAGTGATGTCAAGCTTGCCACGCCCACCCCAGTGCCCGAGGTCAAACACAACCCTGATGCGGGCCTCAATGAAATTAAGTTTGATACCCCTGCTCTAGAGCAGTGTTTCTCAAGCGTGGCAACTTTATGCTGGTTGGGGGAATTCTGGGAGTTGAAGTCCAGCCCTCTTACATTGGGAAACACTCCTCTACACTGTCTACAGAGTCTAGAGTCTACAGAGTTCCAAATAGGGCTTCTTCAAGTGAATTCACAGACAACCACTTAAAATTCATACAAGGGATCAGGCCTATTTTTACATTGTTTTTACATTCTCTACTCAGGCAGACTACAGGGCTCCAGTTTCTATTCTAGAGGAATGATGCAAAACTCATTACCCTATATGGAGATACAATAGAGGCCAACTTTTGGATCAACGCACTGTGACTGGTTTCTTTTTTTTGTCCTGTTTCTCTTCTAAAATATGTATTTTTGTGCTCTAGGTCCTTAGTAACCACACCTTCTCAAAATCCCATCTGTGGCCCATTGAATCAAAGCCTACTTGGATCTGACTGAACCTATGTAAACCATTGTTCCTTCTGGCTAGTGAGAGTAATGAGGTTTATTTTCAACCTTACAGCCTGACAGAAAAGAATATTTGTAGCCCAGGCTTGAACTGTGAGGTCCTTGGGGGTTCTCTGAGTTCGGTTGTTTTATGGCAGACATTTCATTACCCAACTAAGTGACATCGTCAGTGTTAAACCATATCATATTTTTGCTCTGATGATTGTTTTGCCTGGACCTGATGTAGCTTCCTTCTTGCTAAACAGCTTTACAGCTTTCTCCAACCTGATATCCCCTTGTGATGCTGGGGCCCAGCTCCCGTAATGGCTAATTAGGATGCAGATTCTGGAATGTGGAATTCAATGCGTTTTAATATTCTGATGGAATTCCGGGGAGTTACAGCTGTGAAGGCAGCCAGATATGTAGATATGTAGAGTCTAATTATCCACAGATAGTCCTTGACTTTTGACCACAATCGACTCCAATGTGCCTCTTCTCCTTGCAAGTCTGGCATGGCCACTCAGGCAGTGGTGGGATTCAATTTTTTTTACTACAGGTTCTGTGGGGGTGGCTTGGTGGGTGAGGCAGGGGAAGGATAGATACTGTAAATTCTCCAGTCAGAGACGGTATTTGCCAGGTCTACGAACTCCTCAAAATTTCCACCACCGGTTCTCCAGAACTGGTCAGAAGCTGCTGAATACCACCTCTGCACTCAGGGACACCAAGAGATGACTTTAGCAATAGCACTTAAACTTATATACTGCTTTAGAATGCTTTCCAGCCCTCTCTAAGTGGTTTACAGAGTCAGCCTCTTGCCCCCAACCATCTGGCTCCTCATTTTACCCACCTTGGAAGGATGGAAGGCTGAGTCCACCTTGAGCCTGGTGAGAATCGAACTGCCAAATCGCAGGCAGATGGCAGTCAGCAGAAGAAGCTGCACCATTGTGCCACCACCTCCTATATTAAAGAGAACATTAGGAGCATTGTCAATGTCCTTCTCTCACCCATCTTGCCAGCCATTACTCCCCACCCACCTGTCTGTGTAGCGTTTTGTGAAAATGTCAGAACATATCTCCATATATGCCAAACATTTTGAGGGCCTCTGTTGTAGTTCTTCCATGGCCTGGGTGATGAATAGGCAATGGGTTATATTTTTATCATTTGTATCATTCTCTTACTGGGCAAATAGCAATAGCAACAGTACATAGACTTATATACCGCTTAACAGTGCTGTACAGCCCTCTCTAAGCGGTTTACAGAGTCAGCCTATTGTCCCCAGCAATCTGGCTCCTCATTTTACTGACCTCGGAAGGATGGAAGGCTGAGTTTACCTTGAGCCTGGTGAGAATTGAACTGCCAAATTGCAGTCAGCAGAAGTAGCCTGCAGTACTTCACTCTAACCACTGCACCACCGCGGCTCTTAAAGCAGACTTAAACTGCTTCTCCTGCACTCAGCACCCAGCTTTCTTGCCTCACCAAGCCTTTCCCAGTAGGGGCTACTCAAAAGGAAACAATACGCCGTTGATGCTCCGCTTGGGCTGTTGCAGTTAAGATCTCCACTGTGGGAATATCTTTCATCCTCCTCCAGGTTACTATGACACCAGAGCACAAAGGCCTTCAGAGAGACAAGTCTAGACCAGTTGCAGGAGAGCAGGCTTGGAGGCACAAGTCAGGTGGAGTGGAAGGCAGAAGTTCTCCCGGTGCAACCTTCTCCCAATGCAAGCATCTTCTCCTTTAAGGACCTAACCCCTGACTGCACACGTATATACAGTAGTCCTCGACTTACGACAACAACTGCGCTCCAAACTTCTATGGTCTTTTTAGAGTTGCCAACAGAAAGGGAGTAGGGAGCAGTGCAGCAGCTTGGAAACTGAAAGTGCATTCCATAAATAGTTTTCAAAGATAGTAACTAGGTGACTGAAATTTCTGCTGCATAAACATCTGACTGGAGAGCATGATTGATGACTCTGGGCTATGGAGGTGTCCCATTGGAGAATATGAATTACGATACACCCAGGGGGTGAGGGGAAAACCAGGGTCAAGGGTGACAATGAATTATGTGTCTCAGAGTCGGCTACACCCAGGCAGTGCTGGACAGTTTAACTCCAATAAATCCTTTGGAAGTTTTGGAAGTTTGGCTCGAGACTCATGATTGAAATAGGGGTAGCTGCTGGAATCCTGACACTTACATTGCTAAGCAAGAGATTTGTTAAGTGAGTTTTGCTCCATTTTATGACCTTTTCTTGCCACAGTTGTTAAGTGTTAAGTGAATCTTTGCAATTGTTAAGTTGGTAGCATGATTGTTGAGTGAATCAGGTTTCCCCATTGGCTTCACTTGTCAGAAGGATGCAAAGGAAGGTCACGTCATCCCAGGATATGGCAACCATCATAAATACGTGTTAATTGCCAACTGTCTGAATTTTGATCATGTGGCTCTGGGGAAGCTGCAAAAATGTCATTGTAACTGTGAAAAATGAGACTCTAGAAAGAGTACAGAGAAGAGCAACCAGGATGATTAGGGGACTGGAGGCTAAAACATACAACGAACGGTTGCAGGAACTGGGCTTGGCTAGTCTAGTAAAGAGAAGGACCAGGGGAGACAGGACAGTGGTCTTCCAATATTTGAGGGGCTGCCACAGGGAGGAGGGAAGGGGTCAATCTATTTTCTAAAGCACCCAAAGGCCAGACAAGGAATAATGGATGGAAACTGAACAAGGAGAGATTCAACCTGGAAACAAGGAGAAACTTTCTGACAGTGAGAACAATCAACCAATGGAACAGAAGTTGTGGGAGCGCCATCACTTGAGACTTTCAAGAAGAGATTGGACTGCCATTTGTCAGAAATGGTGTAGGGTCTCCCGCTTGGGTGGGGGGGTTGGACTAGATGACCTACAAGGTCCCTTCCAACTCTGATTATCTGTTATCTGTTATCTATCTGTTAAATGGTCATACGTCACTTTTTTTCAGTGAGGTGGTAACTTTGAACAGTCACTAAATGAATGGAGTCCTTGACTTATGTAGAGGTGTAATTGCAGGAATGTTCCAATCTCGGATGGCAAACCTCAGATAAAGAATGTTTCCAAGCAAAGACAACTCAGGTAAACAAAGTCACTAATCTAAAGGAGGATTAGAGAGAGGAACTAAACATGTGTTAGACTTTAACTAGAGATCATTAATTGTATGGATTACTATGCTAAACAGTAACGAAAGTTAAGCAGTAACCAACGTTAACCAATGATGGAGGATAATTAAAAATGTGTATAAATGCAAGACTAGACTCCAATAAAGATCATCATGATTCAGTTGTTCATGATCAAACAACTCGACTGCCTCGTCATTACAACAGACTTATGATCACAATCGGCAACAGAATTTCCAAGGCGGTTGTTAAGTGAATTGAAACCGATTTTACAATATATATATATTTTTGGTCATGGTTGTTGAGTGAATCACTACAGTCATTAGGGTGAACCTCGCTTCTTCAGATGACTTTGCTTGTTGGAAGTCAACTGGGAAGATCCGAAATGGCAGTAATGTGATCCCCAATTGCTGCAACCATCAGAGAAATGTGGCAAGCCACCCCCTCCCAGAAGAATGAAATATTTTAGGAAACATTTAAAAAGGCAGAATATTATATTTCTCTGGACAATAAAAGAAGAAACGTGTTTGAAAGACAGAGAGCAGCTCCCTGCCCCCAGAAGATATCTGGTGCCCATTGAGAAAGACTGAGGCAGCCCATCTGCAAGTCAAAAGACCTCCAGCTCCTGGGTGATGGGATTAAGACATGACCCTCCAGGACATAATAGGATTAACCCATCTAGCAGCAGAGCTCACCACATGGCACAACCACTGGGGATATTGCATCACTCAGCAAGCTTCAACCAAACTAGCTCAGACAAACGTGAGCCCTACATGGCCCCATGGGAGTCTGACAGCAACCAATAGAATACATGTTCTTGCACAGGAACAGGAAGATCAAGTTCAAAGCTCAAGAGAAGGTATAAAAAACCCTCCCTCTCAACTCCACGTGGCTCTGTTTCATCATCTTTCCAATCAGCCTCCATGTTTCCAGACAGAGTCTTTCTCTCGGCTCGGAACTGAACCAGATGGACATTTCTTCCAACCGAAATATGCTGGTTGCCAAGCACCTGAATTTTGATCATACAACTGTGGGGGAACTGTAATAGGCATAAATGTGAGGATTTGGTTGTAAGGCACTTTTTTTCAGTGCCGTTGTAACTTCAGTGTGAATGGGAACTCTCCTCATTGAACAGAATTTCCCAGTCATTCCATCCCTCAGTCACAACGCTCCTTGGATGAATTTTGCTCTTAGTTGAATCCCTCTACCAGGATTGGTGATTTCAATCTACCTCATATTGACTGGACCCTAAATGAATGTACAACTGAAACCATACACGCAACCTTCTACAACGCTGTTACAAATCTGGGACTGGAACAACTAGTAACCAACAACACTAGACTAAACAACTGCCTCGATCTCATCTTCTGCAATAGTTTGAATTTAATTTACGGAATATAAACTAAAGAACCCTTTTCCAGCAGTGACCACAATATGATTGACTTTTGTCTCAACATACGTCCACACAAAAATCACCACAATGATGTAATCCCCAATTATAACTTCAAAAAAGGCAACTATGATCTTATAGACAACGATCTCTCATCCCTTGATTGGCAATCTCTATTCACTGGATGCAATACTGTTGAAGACCATTACAACATATTCTTACTTGAAGTCAAAAGAGTCATCAAACTATATGTACCAACAACTCCCAAAACAAAACAAAAAAACAGATTACCCATAACAATAAGGAAACTTCAATCCAAAAAGAAATCACTCTGGCGGAAAAACAAATCTGGTCACGTTGCCAATTTCAAAAGCCGATACAAAAATTTATGCCACCAGATAAAGACTGAATGCACCAATTATCACATTAAACAAGAGGAAAACCTTCTAAGCACCAATTCCACCCGTGCTTTTAACAATTTTGTAAACAACAAACTAAAAGACTCAAGGTCCATCCCACCCCTGATAGGACCTAATGGTAAAGACTGCAACAACGACACCATTAAAGCCAACATCTTTAATACATTCTTCGGCTCAGTATTTGGATCATGCCCAGTATTTCCTAGCCGAACCACAGATAACTACAATGATCTAATACATATCAATTTTACAGAAGACAATGTTGAAAAAGCACTACGCAATCTAAAACCATCTCTATCTATTGGACCGGATGGAATATGTGCCTACTTCTTAAAAAAGCTATCCACTGCCATAGCCAAACCTCTAAGCATAATCTTTGAAAAATCTTTCAGGACCAGCTCCTTGCCTAACCTATGGTCACAAGCCACGGTCATCCCCATCTTCAAAAAGGGAGACCCCAGCCTAGTTGAAAATTACAGACCAATCTCCTTATGCTGCGTCACCTGTAAAGTCATGGAATCAATTATTAACCAATCCATCATCCTCCACTTAGAGACAAACAACCTATTCTCCAATAAACAATTTGGTTTCAGAAAAAAACTATCCTGTAATCTGCAACTCTTACACTGCAAAAACATATGGACTACACAACTTGATCAGGGCAAAGCAATAGACGCAATATACATAGACTTCTGTAAAGCCTTTGATTCAGTGGCACACGACAAACTACTCCTAAAAATAAAATCCTATGGTATCTCTGGACACCTGCATAACTGGATAGAAGCATTCCTGTCAAACAGACAACAAATGGTCAAAATTGGGAGTGTCCTTATCAAATTCTGTACCTGTCAATAGTGGTGTCCCCCAAGGCAGTGTTCTGGGACCAACTCTCTTCATACTCTGCATAAATGACCTCTGTGATCATATTCAGAGCAACTGCGTTCTTTTCGCTGATGATGTAAAGCTGTTCAATACCACAGACAATACTGCTACCCTTCAAAAAGATCTTGACTATGTACCAGAATGGTCAAACAAATGGCAACTTCAAATATCAACAAATAAATGCTCTGTCTTACATATTGGCAAAAAAAATCAGAAAATAAAATACAAGCTGAATAGTCAAGATCTTGTTGATGATCCAAGCTCTGTAAAGGACCTTGGAATACTCACCTCTAATGATCTAAGTGCTAGACCCCACTGCAACTACATAGCCAAAAAGGCATTAAGAGTTGTTAACCTAATCCTCACGTAGCTTTTTCTCTGGTAATATCACACTACTAACTAGAGCATACAAAACATTTGCTAGACCAATACTCGAATGCAGCTCATCAGTCTGGAACCCACATTACGTATCTGATATTAGCACAATTGAGAAAGTCCAGAAATATTTCACAAGAAGAGTTCTCCACTCCTCTACTCGTTGTAGAATACCTTATGCCACCAGACTTGAAATTCTAGAACTAGAAAACCTTGAATTATGCCGTCTTCGGTCTGATTTAAATATGGTATATAAAATCATACATTGCAATGTCCTACCTGTCAATGAATACATCAGCTTCAACCATAACAACACAAGAGCACACAATAGATACAAACTCAAAGTTAACCGCACCAAACTTGATTGCAGGAAATACGACTTCAGCAATAGAGTGGTCAATGTCTGGAATACTCTACCCCAGGGGTCCCCAACCGCCCGGACCGCGGACGGCCGCGGAACAACCTTACCGGGCGCTGGTTGCTGGCGCCGCCATCTTTTGTAAAAAGCGCTTCCGGGTAAGCTCACCGGGCGCTGTTTGCATAAAAGATGGCGCCAGCTCGAGAGCTTTTCCGGTAGAAAGCCATTTCTACCGAAAAGCTCTCAGAAGCAGCGCCTTATCTTTATGACAACAGCGCCGTGACGCCACCGAGCGCCCGTAAAAGATGGCGGCGCCCAGTTGACGCTGCACCGGCCGCGGCGCCCAGCTGATGTCGGAACCGGGCAGCGGCGTAAAGGTTGGGGATCCCTGCTCTACCCGACTGTAGTTTCTTCCCCAAACCCCAAAAACTTTAACCTTAGACTGTCTACTATTGACCTCACCCCTTTCCTAAGAGGTCTCTAGGGGGCGTGCATAAGCGCACCAACGTGCCTACCGTCCCTGTCCTATTGTTTCTTTTATTTTTCTTTTATTTTTCTTATATGTACCCATTTCATGTATTCATAACTATGTATACACTTATACTTATTATCTTGTAAACAATTGACAAATCAAATAAATAAATAAATTAAAATAAATAAATTGTTGGGAGAGAAAATTGGAAGGTTAAAACAAAAGGCAAGAGGTAGGTTTGAAGCTCTGCCTCTTCTGGATGCCCATCAAAATGGGCGGAGCTTCAAAGGCACGCTTCTGGCTGCTGTATTGAATTTTGTTTTTCTTTTAAACCATATCCTGTGGAGGCATGAAGAACTCTGCATGCCATCTGCCAATAAAGATGCAAGAAGCCAGCAAAGTGTTTACAAGAAGGCTTTGCCACTCTTTTACATTGTGAAAGCTCTCTGGAACAGTGTGCGCCAATCCTTAAAGTAACAGCAGCACCAAAGGGGTGAAGAAAAGCATCAAACTTCAAGCATTGTTAGAAGACTGATCAAGGCATTAAAAAAAAAGCATAGGAAAAGGATTTTAATGTGGGGGGAAGGGTAGCTCCTGTATCAAAGCCCAGGGACAGGGATCCCATTCAGAATATAGTTGTGTGTATTAAATGATCCGATAGAATATCAGTTAAAGCAGGAAATAATAACAATGCAAATGCACTCCCAAATTTTTTATTTGTTTTGCTTTTCCTTATTTATTGGTATGTTGTTATCAGCTGACCCAAAACAGCAAAGGCTCCCCCCCCCCAAAAAAAACACCTCACCCCAGGTGCTGTATGAAGGAAGGGGTGCAATGGGGTGGGGGCTCAAATTAATACTCTGTCCCTATGCCACTGAGTGTTGATGCTAAGTTTTTAAGTTTCTGGGTGTTAACATAAAAGAGGACCTGACCTGGGGTGCTCACATTGCAGTCCTGGTCAAAAGGCCCCAGAAGAGATTGTACTACCTGAGACTTCTCAGGAAACAACAACTGAATGGAAAACTGCTGGTGACCTTCCGTTCTGTATCCTGTACAGATGCAGATAGATAAACTCCACAAAACATCCATAACAAAGTACTTTTATTGGCTCATCAGGTATCCTCATAACTCACATTTGTGATGAAGTTCTTCTTTAATGGCCAATCCTTTGCATATCTGTCTTGTAGGTAAAAAGATGATAAAGCTTCAACCCCATGATGATTGAAGTGGCTGCACGATATTAATCTTTCTATCCCATAGTCGTAGAGGTAGGGGGTAGAGCTGCTACCATGAGGCTGTGTTCAGGCAAGAGTGGGGAAAACCTCCCCCAACCCCTCAAGGGTCAATTTAGTGACCAATCAGGATTACAGATGTGGTCACCTGATATGGACTACATTTCCCAGGATACCTTAACTACATTTACTATGATGCATTCCCTTGAGGGGACAGGTCACAATTGCTACCTAACTATCCAATTCCCATACAGTGGCTGGACAACACACCTTCTACTGCTGCACCATAGAGAGTATCTTACCTTAGAGCACCTCTGTATGGTTTGCCAATTGCACAGTGGCAGATAGGAAAGCACTCCAGAGAGTTAACGTCATTGCCCAGAGGATCATGGATTGCCCTCTCACCTCTTTGGAAGAGCTTTATAGCTCCCGCTACCTTAAGAAAGTTCAAAACATTCTCAAAGATCCATCTCATCCTGGGAAGCCTTTATTTGAAGTATTACCATCTGGCAGACAGTACAGAATAATAAAAACAAGGCTGAAAAACAGCTTCTATCCCAGGGCAGTAACTCTATTGAATTCTGCTGTATAGTGCAATATTAATGCAGTATCAGGGGTTTTCAATTCAATGTATAGAATGTGAAGAATGTTTCTTTGTGTTTATTTTCAGTCATAACGTACACTGAAGATGGTATTTAATTTCGTTGTATGAGGGCAATGACAATAAAGTAAAGTGAACTAAACTAAACTAAGCGTTGCCAAACTTGAACTTGGACGAAACTTGCCCAGTGAGATCTATCCATCAGAGCCTCTGACCCAAATAATTCTTGTAGTATTTTGAGGCACACAAGCCTCGAGGGTTTAGGATTGTGTAAACCTGGGGCTGGCTGAGGTCAGCCATGAAACAAGTGTGTTTTCCCAGGAGCCACCACAAGCAGGCTGGCTAGGCCAGGTAGAAAACAAACCAAGAATCAATAGATGGCAGTCACCAAGCAGGGTTTCCTATTATGTTCTTTGACACTTGAGATGCTTCTGGTTTTTGCAGTCCAGGTACTTGGTTGCAAGGACTGAAAAGCTTTTTTTTAGGAAGAATTTTTATAAGAAAGAAAGAAAGAAAAAAAGAAAGAAGGAAGGAAGGAAGGAAGGAAGAAGCAAGAGAGAAAGAAAGACAGAAAGAAGAAAGAAAGACAGAAAGAGAGAGAGAGAAAGAAGTAAAAGAGAGAGAGAGAAAGAAAGACAGAAAGAAAGATGAAAGACAGAAAGAAAAGAAAAGAAAAAGAGAGAGAGAGAGAGAGAAAGACATAAAGAAAGAAAGAAGCAAAGGAGAGAGAGAAAGAAAGAAGAAGAAAGAAAGAAAGAAAGAAAGAAAGAAAGAAAGAAAAAGAAAGAAAGAAAGAAAGAAAGGAAGGAAGGAAGGAAGAAGAAGGAAGAAAGAAGAAGGAAGGAAGGAAGGAAGGAAGGAAGAAGCAAGAGAGAAAGAAAGACAGAAAGAAGAAAGAAAGACACAGAGAGAGAAAAAGAGAGAGAGAGAGAGAAAGACAGAAAGAAAGATGAAAGACAGAAAGAAAGAAAAAAGCAAAAGAGAGGGAGAGAGAGAGAGAGAAAGACATAAAGAAAGAAAGAAGAAAAGGAGAGAGAAAAAGAAAGAAAGAAAGAAAGAAAGAAAGAAAGAAAGAAAGAAAGAAAGAAAGAAAGAAAGAAAGAAAGAAAGAAAGAAAGAAAGAAAGAGGATGCTTTTGCGCCAGCTCAGGCAAATTCCGCTCTGATTTTTCATTATGTGTGTTGATTATGAGCACAGATATCTGCAGTCAGAAAAGTCAAGATGGGGGCCACAAATACATAACTGGCCCAACCCTTGTTTTTTATAGCACCTAAATAAAGGGCAGAGCCTGAATTACATGGTTTCAGCCATCTTGACCCTTTTCAGGTTGATCTTTTATTCTTTCCAGGAGGGGAGATTTTTATGGAGAATTTCTGCTTGACTCAAACTAATTTATTTATTTTTTAGCTCTGTTGCTTTTTTCAATGAATTCTGCCTAAAAACACCATAGCTAAGCATTGCGATCCATTCATCCACGAAAAGCCACCAGTTCTCACCACCACCGTGCAATGAATTGACTAGAGTGGATTGGATCCACTCCGCTTGTTAAGCCACCAACTGTGGCTTGTAAGTAAGCCACGGGGCTTTGTTTCACCCAACGAGCTCCCAGCAAGCCAATGTATTAACATAGAATAATCATAAAAATATAAAAACACAAACTAAGTAAAAAAGATTTATCCACTCCATTTTTATTTTTATTATTTTGCACTATGGATAACTTTTTCTTTTTCTAAACTCAAGAAAGCAAAACAGATTTAAGATTGTCCTGGCACCAAGGGCCTTGGACAAAGACCAAGGAGTTTTTTTTTCCTGCTGTTTTGTTGGCTTTGTTAGAACATTCATCCTGTGGTCATTACAACTTGTGGTTTATCTCAATAAACCCATTTACCTACTTACTTATTCATTACAAAACATTCAGTAGGGCACTGATTCACCACAGGACTGCTTGTCAACAAACTGCTGGAGAAGCGTGTGGCCTTGGCTAGCCGGTTTCAACTAAACTCTGCAAAATTACATCTCTTCTGACTGATTTGCAGAGCAGCACCTGTCGAACATGACTCTCCATCTTTGCGAAGTGCACAACCACCCAAAACTTGGAGGATGGGTCTCATTTGTTGGTGGGGAGAACTAGTGGCTTGTTCTACTACCATAATGGCAGCCACAGAAAATGCCAATGGCCCACAAAACCAGAAATGGCCTAGTTTGATTTGGGTTAGGCACAGTGGCCACCACAAAACAGTCTGAGTGGCAATAAACCCAAAACCAAATTATCCATTTATATTCCCCCCCGGCCTTTACTGGTTCATTTGAGTTGTAGCTGACCCAGCTAAGTAGGCTGTGTGATCTGGGCAATGCCAACATATGTTCTTTTCTTCCCTCCACACCCCACCCCACCTCTTTCTTCTCCTGGATATTCAACTATTCAGTTTGTTGAAGAGTTCTTGGAAATTTCAAATGCTTTCTTCATCATTTCGTAAACCTTTCAATCATTTAATTAAAGTGTAGCCTTGTTAATCTTGATTGATTATGAGCCTATATTAGCCAACTGCAGTAATTTGGTTGGGTAGAACCTCTAATTAATAAGTCAATCATTCTGTACTATATTTTGTTTTGGGTTTTTTTTTGTCTGTCCAGATGAGAGGGTGGGAACTGAGATGGTATAAAGATAGATGACAGACAGACAGATGCTACAGATAGATAGATAGATAGATAGATAGATAGATAGATAGATAGATAGATAGATAGATAGATAGATAGATAGATGATAGATAGATAGATGATAGATAGATAGATAGATAGATTGAAGATAGATAGATAGATGGATGGATGATAAGAGATAGGAGAGAGAGGGAAGTAGTCCTTGACTTATGACCACAATTGAGCCAACATTTCTGTTGCTAAGTGAGATAGTGAGCTTTGACCCATTTTGCAACTTTTCCTGCCACAATTATAAAGTGAATCACTGTAGTTGTTAAGTCAGTAACATGGTTGTAAAGTAAATCTGAAAACAGAACTGCTCTAGATGTGATTGACTGAGTTCTTACAATCAAGCGATGCTTGTTTCCACAGCAATATATTACTAATCAGAACCAGACAAAATGGACCGCAGGCCCTAAGGCTGGTCTATGATAGGGATAAAGATGGATTGGATTGGATTGCAGGGCATGAACGAAAGTACAAAACAAAAGGCAGATCCACACAGACACACGTGTTCTCCAACATCTCTGCACCTTGCTGAACATCCTTTCTACATTATTTCCTTTCTTGCTCCCAACTTATCCAATTGTAAGTGACCAGGAATGTGCCAAATGAATGCCTCCCTGTCTTAGTACTCACTTGTGTGTTTGTGTATGTGTTGGGGAAGCCCAATTCTCCATTTTATTGCAACTCAACTAAGAAGGTGAAATGCTCCTCTTGGCATGCTCACTCCCTCCTTACTGTTCTATCCCTCCCTCCCTCCCTCCCTCTCCCTCTCTCCAAGAGCAATAGACCAAGCTCAGACCAGGTAAGAAATGGCCAGGAGGACATGTGGGACCACAAAGCACAGCATCCATGCTGTTGCCAAGGAAAGGCCCCAGACCAGGCAAATCAACTCAAAGCGATTCTTCTTAAGCTTTCAGTCCTGGGAGGGCACCAGGTTGGGGAAAGTAGCAGAACTGAAGACAATTTGGGGTGTTTTCCTGCCAAAGGGTTCCTCATCTACTTTCATCCTCACATGTTCAGGGGTGTGGCAAGGAGATGTTGATGCCTGGGAAACTTTGTTGCTTTCAAAAGGAGCTTTGTTGGAAAGGAGTGGGAATGACATTAATGCTCACAAAACGCATTATATTCTGGTGTCTCTCTGAAGTTGTTTCACATAAAAGACTGTGTAAAAAAAACCTCCCGGCTGGAAAACATCACTTTTTCCCACCCCTTCTTCCCAGTGTCGGCTTCTCTTCCATTCCAAAGTGAAAGGGAAAAAAAGCTATTTGCTATTTTTTTCATAGATGGCTGGGATCCTTACAGAGTTTACATTAAACTCTGATTAGTTTTAAGTATGTTCTCTCTGCAAAGTTGCAATTGGTAAGTTGACTCTTTGTGCTAATTCCTTAGATGCAAACTCACACAGCTTGTTAAGCCAAGACCAAGCAAAGTGAAGCATGGCATAGCATGATGTGGGATCCAGAATGCTGGTTTATAAAGCAAACTATAGTTAAAACAAAGAATGGCTTACTGCAATGGGGCCTATGTGTTTCAAATATTTTTTTCCTAGCAGTTTGGAGAGCTTGCTTTGCCAGAACTGGTCCAAACCTGCTGAATACCACCTCTGGGCCTATGACAATTTTCCCCAATACACTAATATCGAAGAAAGGGTGGAATAGAATCATTAAAGAAAGGATGCAAAAGGAGGGACAGAATGAAATGTGAAATGTAAATAACAGAATGAAACTTAAAATAATATGATTATTGAATTGTTAAATTGTTCTGTGGCGAGATGGCCACAGTGAGTCACTTGTCCCATTCCAACTACAGTGTGGGGAGAGATCTGCTGTGATTTGTAAATCCTATTTTTGCCTTGGTGTGATGTGGGAAGTAAGGAACGAGCCAAACTTAAATCAAGGGATGGGTCATGGAGTGTTTTTTCAAAGTTGGCCACCTGAAGGTGTGTGGACTTCAATTCCCAGAATTCCCCAGCCAGTATGTAGAAAGATAATACCAACAGTAATAGGAGCCTTGGAAGCAATTCTAAAATATCTAGAGCACCTCTTGAGCGTTGCAGGCACTGGCAAAATCCCCATTGGTCAACTGCAAAAGGCAGTTTTTACTTGGAAGAGATTGCAAACAACGATACCTTTAACACCATCTAACAACATCTGTCTACCCCAGGTTCTTCAGCAGAATTTGATAGGCGGATAAAAGTGCCAGTTCCAGTCTAAACATCTGGCTGGTTTGCAAAAATAGTTGACTTTGGAGAGGTACACATTTCAAAAGCTTCTGCTAACCCTTGAGCCCACTGATCCACGGGGAAGGAATTTTGCCCATGGTAAAAATGGACAAGGAGCATCAGTCAGGAAGCAGGAAGCTTTTGATGAGATTTTGGGGATTTAGATAAGTACCCTGACTTTTCTAGATTCTCATTTTCATATTCTTTCCTCCACTATTTAATAATCTACCAATCTTAATGTATGTATTTTAATATTTTAACTGATTTGTTCATTTTAATTTTATCCTTCATTATTTTTTATATATATAACTCAAGTCAGCAAATATACCTAACCCTCCTTCCTCCTCCTATTTTCCTCACAACAACAATCCTATGGGGTAGTATTTTAATTAACTATTTATTCCTAACTCTAGCCATACAGAGAGAGAGAGAGAGAGAGAGATACACACAAGGATTCACACACACGCATGCACACACACACACACACACACACACACAGAGAGAGAGAGACAGAAATACAACAACAATTCCTTTGCAAGAATTGCAATGTGATCTTGGCATTTTTTGCTAGAAAAAATCTCTCTTTTATATTGAATGGAACTTGTTTATCTTCTGGGAATTATGCCTGGATTAGAGATTTTGAGCAGGGCTGGCCATGAAAGGAACTGTGTGGCTTCTTCAATTAGCCCATTAAATAATTTGATTTTGCCTTGGAAAAGCCGGAAGAGAATCCTCACGAATTCCAGCTGCCTGTAGAGGTCATCCTACACCAGCAAAGAAACCTGCAGGAGGACTTTTGTGGGTTCCAGCCGCTGAAAGGACCCGTCTTTTGAGGCTGGCGAATATGGCTGTCATACTTCCTTGGTAGAAGAGTGATTTATTCCCTGACAGCTCCTCTCTGCTTAGTCAAGAGTTTCTATGTTACTGTTGGCCTTGTGGTGCAAACTGGAAAGAAATCATGACCAGATGAGCTAATCCTATTTTATTGTAAGATTACATTGATTAAATCAAGCAAGCAAGCAATCAGAACAGAGCTGGAAGGGACCTTGGAGGTCTTCTAGTCCAACCCCCTGCTCAAGCAGGAAACCCCTTTCAGATAAATGGTTGTCTAGTGTCTTCTTAAGGACCTCCAGTGATGGAGCCCCCACAACTTCTAGTGACAAGCTGTTCCACTGGTTAATTGTTCTCACCGTTAGGAAGTTTCTCCTTAGTTTTAGGTGACTTCTTCCATCGTTTCTTGAATTGGCTTCTGGTGCTTTGGAAAATAAGTTGATCCCCCTCTTCTTTGTGGCAGCCCCTCAATAATGGAATACTGCTATCATGTCACCCCTAAATCTGAAAGTTCAATTATCCCCACCCCGGGAGCCCCCCAAATTCTTTTATAGCCTGAGAAACTAGGGAGGGTTTCTTCTTGAGTTCCTTGCTTCCCTTGTTGCCCATCTGCGGGCTAAGCTGCCTCTTATCTGACAGTTCCTTGGCAGCGTCCCTCTCTCAAGGTCTTTTCCACATACCATTACAGTCACTTAGCTTTATTTACTCAACCTGGCTTGATTTCCTCCTAAGACTTCATATACGATGCAAATACATAATCTGCTTTTATGGCCCTTCTCCAAAGCATCACATTTGAGAGTGCTAGAATCATTTCCCCTCCCTGGACCCTTTCCAATGTGATGGGATCACCTCTCCCATGATTCCCAACTAGAAGATCACATCTAGAACAAGGCTGGAAAAAGCTCAGGGTTTAGATTGGGAGCAGAGATGACTATGAAAGGAGGAACCCTAAAAGCCCATCAAGGAAGTTTTTTGAACTTGTGAATTTAAACGCCGTTATTAATATCCTTTGAGAAATCCAGGCACTTTTCTTCACCATTGGGACTATTTGGGGGTATTGCAGCAGAAGGCAGCATTTATTTATTTGATTTACTTAGCCAATATCAATTATTTAGGTCAAGGTTTCTCAACCTTGGCAATTTTAAGGGGTGGACTTCACATCACAGTGTAATTGCATGCCAGTTCCAAATGGGTTGAGGATCCCTGCATTATGATACCAAGATCCCTCTCACAGTTACAACTGTTGATCCAGGTATTGCTAGAACAACTAGACACAAGGACAGTTTTTCCCCCCGAATGCGAACACTCTGCTAAACAACTAATTCCCACAACATTGTCAAACTATTTAGTAAGAGTGTATTACTATTCTTCTTCTCATCCTTCCTATCACCTATCTCTTCCAACTTATAATTATAACCATGTTGCTTGTATCTTTACAATATAAAGATACAATCATGTTGCTTGTCTCTTTA
Organism: Notechis scutatus; assembly: GCF_049901735.1. NCBI lineage: Eukaryota > Metazoa > Chordata > Lepidosauria > Squamata > Elapidae > Notechis > Notechis scutatus. The sequence continues at coordinate 9,855,627 of NC_142016.1, forward strand.
CAATATATATATTTACAATATATTTGTTCCCTAGTATGATTTGATTGCTTATGAGTAACCTATGACTATCACTAAGTGTTGCGTATCTTATGAGTCTTGATGAATGTATTTTATTTTTTTCTTATGTCCACTGAGAGCATATGCACCGAAGACAATTCTCCCAAGCTTGGTGCTATCTCCAAATTCGATAAATTCCCCTTTTATCCTCTTAGATCATCTATGAAGATGTTGAAGAGCATTGGCCCAAGAAAAGATCTTCATGGTGCCAAGGCTGGGAACACTGAATATGACACTAAGCTTAAGGGAATTGATAACAACTTGGAAGATAGACTCACCATTCAGATTCCATTCAGTTACATCAAATTTTTGCTCTAATGTAATAATGAGTCTCTTCTTTTTAAAACTTCTGTTTCCTGTAATGGAATCTTCCTTTACTCTATTTTGTACAAAGTTTAGCAGCATCAAAAACTGGAATTAACCGAATTCTCACTCACATAAAATGCAACCTGGTATCAATTTGCAATTCACACTAACTTGAATATCACATGATCTTAACTCATACTGATTGTGACTTACCTGTAAATCCAGGTGGTTTATTGAACAAAGTTTTCTTAAATTCCAGTTCTCTGGAGGTGAGGCTTATGGTTAAACCACAGCGTTTTAGTCCTGTGATATTGAGATGAGCCACTTGTTTTTTGGCCTATTAATGTCAATCTTTGTGTCCTGTCCGAAACTAACCCCAAACTAATGAAACTAATTACATGTGTTTTTGTGTTTCTGGGTATACACAACACACGAAACCTGATCAGTTACAAATACAGTGGCAAATTTGCACTTGCGTAGCAAATTAAATTAGGTTAGGGTTAATTTTGATTAGCTATTTTTAGTGGGGGAAAAGCTTATTACCTTGTGTGTTCTTAGTTCATTTGTTTATGAACCTAAAAAAACCCAGTTAATTCAGTTGCTCTGATTGACATGTTTGGTAAATCCAGGGTTTTTGTGTTTGTGTAGCTGTGTCTTCAGAGGTAACCCGAGTCTAGCATCAAAAAAGTCAAAATGGCAGTTCCCACAATGAAATCAAAGCTCAAAAAAACTGTTGATGTGTGTCACACATTAAAAAAAAAGACAAAAGCTTTAATTGTACCATTGTGTTGACAACGTTGACAAAATCCTGCAAGCCATCCATGTGTCTATAAATATATATAATTACATTTTCTCCTCCATTTGAATGGAGGTGTCCAGAGTGGCTGGCAAGGGTTCTTAAAGAAACACCCTGCAGACTGGCAGTACTTAAGAAATATATCACAGGAAAGAAGTGGAAACAGAAAAGCAGAGGGAGTAGACAGGCTGACAAAGACTGAATTTCCCTAATTGGGATCTTCTGTTAAGGATTGCAAACCCCATCACCTCCCCTAGGTAGCCTGGTTGAAGAGAATGGGTGATGTAGTTCAGCATATTTCAAAATTTGGCAAGTTTAAGATGTGTGGACTTCAACTTGCCGAATTCCACAATCAGCCTGGGGAAGTATGGAAATTGAAGTCCACACATCTTAAACTTGTCAAATTTGAAAAACACTGATGTAATTTTTTTTATACTTAGAAGGAATCTGGTGAAAGAAAACTCTTCTCTTGGATGCATTTGTTTATTTGTTAATAGCCCAGTTGTATTTTGGTTATTGGATTGACTTGATTTGACACATTAATAACAATGGAAATGTGATGACTTAAGAAATAGTTCATTCAACGGTTTACTTGTTGATCTGGTTTGACCTGGAGTGAATTATTTTCAAGGATTGCTATTTTACCTACACACGTAGTCACCTATATAGACAATGTGATACACGGGTAGCCCTCAACTTACAATCGTTTGTTTAGCAACCAAAGTTACAATGACACTGAAAGAAGCGGCTTATGATTGGTCTTTACACTTACAACTGTCATAGCATCTCCATGGTCACATGGCAAAAATTTGGACACTTGGCCACTGACATGTATTTATGATGGTTGCAGTGTCTTTGCAAGCTTTCTGACAAACCAAGTTAATGGGGGGAAACTAGATTTTCACTTAAAAACCATGGCAAAAAAGATGTAAAATCAGGCGCAACTCACTTAACTTTTTGCTCAGCAACGGAAACTCTGGTTCCGATTGTAGTCATAAATTGAGGACTACTCATGTTTGTGGGTAGAGCAATAGAGTTGAAACCGACATCAGGCCAACGCAAGAGTTTTGGCCAGCTGCCTTAATTCTTGCGTCAGTCTGCCAAGTCCAACTATTGCTAATCTAAAACAAACCATGGTCTCCCTGCAACTTTTTCTCAAGTTAGCAGGAGCAGAAGAAGCTCAGCTTAGTCTGGGCAGTGTTCTGGTGATCAGATTTAATTTGGGTCAGTCCATCAGCCCTGTATGGAATGGGTAGTGATGCTGAATGGGTAGTGTTGCATCTTGCATAGTTCTCTACTCCAAGGAAAGATGCCTGAGGCTGGGCCATTTGCTGTTGAACGGCTTCAGCACAGCGGTCTCCATCAGAGGTGGTATTCAGCCAGTTTGGACCGGTTCTGGCATACCGGTAGCGGAAATTTTGAGTAGTTCGGAGAACTGGCAAATACCACTGCCAGTTGCCCCAGCCCCCTTGCCCCCCCCACCGTTTCCTGTCCTATATTCCCTTGTTTTTTTAGCTCAGTTGATTCACGTGGCAGAGTGGATTGCCGTGCCTCAGCTGAGCTAAAAATACAGCTCAGCTCACCAGCGCTGACCCAGAGGGCGGTCTTTGAGCACCTGCGAAGTGCACTCTCATAGAACCGGTAGGAAAAAATTTGGAATCCCACCACTGGTCTCCATGATAGGGGAGGGCTCCAAAAACAAATCAAGATTGGTAGCCAAGACCATCCCACTGAATCCCCATCCTCCTTCTTATGGGCGTTGAGCAATGGTGGTATTCTACTGGTTCAGCCCAGTTCTGCGGAGCCGGTAGTGACAATGAACAGCAGAGACCAAACCGGTTCTCTCTGTCACTCTGCTGTTGGGCCCACCTGCCTGCCTGGGCTCCCATACTCACCTTTATCCAGGGGTGGGATTCTACCAGTTCGCACCTATTTGCTAAAACCAGTTGTTAACATTCTAAGCAATTCAGAGAACCGGTTGTTAGAAGAAATTACTGGCCTAATCCTGTAAGGCAGGCAGGAAGGAAACATTCTGGTGTTGCTTACAGAAACGGCCTCTCCATTAACCCGTATTACATTCTTGGCAGGACTAGACTTCCTGTCTCAGGAACCTCTCTGGAGTTTTTTTTCCCCTCCTTTGCTGGTACTTTGCTTGTGTGGAGTGACCGTTCAAAGTTACAATGGCACTGAAAAAAGTGACTTATGACCGTTTCTCACACTTACGACTGTTGCAGCATCCCCACAGTCATGAGAGGCCAGGCGAGGAGATGTGTGCCTCGATGTGAGTGATGTTGAGTTGGCCATGCCCAGCCAGTCACATGACTACCAAGCCATGCCCACCAACTAAGCCACGCCCACAGAACCGGTTGTTAAAAAGTTTGAATCCCACCCCTGCCTTTATCCACTGTTTTTGAAGCGCAGCTGGTTTGCGTGGCACAGAAGAGTGCCACGCGGCAGCTGCTGAAGCGACTGGGAGAGTGCAGGATTGCAGGTGGTGAGTTGGAATGCCCCTGCGCCTTCGCAAAGTGCACAATTGGTGCATACATTTTATTTTATTTATTTATTTGATTTGTCAATCGCTTACAAGATAATAGGTATAAATATAAACACAGTTATGAATACATGAAACAGATACATATAAGAAAAATAAAAGAAACAATAGGACAGGGACGGTAGGCACGTTGGTGCGCTTATGCACGCCCCCTACAGACCTCTTAGGAAAGGGGTGAGGTCAATAGTAGACAGTCTAAGGTTAAAGTTTTTGGGGTTTGGGGAAGAAACCACAGAGTTGGGTAGAGTATTCCAGACATTGACCACTCTGTTGCTGAAGTCGTATTTCCTGCAATCAAGTTTGGTGCGGTTAACCTTGAGTTTGTATCTATTGTGTGCTCTTGTGTTGTTATGGTTGAAGCTGAAGTATTCATTGACAGGTAGGACATTGCAATGTATGATTTTATATGCTATACTTAGATCGGATGCATCTAAGATTAGATTAGAGGCATGCAAAGTGTGTGCATGCAAGCAAAGCGTGCCCACCAAGCCACGCCCACCGAACCGATGGTAAAAACCTTTGAATCCCCCCACTGATGTTGAGTGTGCGAGGGCCTTCAACCAAAGCAGACTTTTTCTGCCACCCCCTCAAGGATGCTTCTGCTTCAGTTCTGCCCTATGGAGCTCACAAAGCACCTTCACTCTATGTTCCAGCCAAGCAGCAGGAGGCTGTTTGCAGAGGACAGGCCTGCGTGTGTCCTTTCGGCTGCCAGTTGGCCACCCCTTGGCTAAGCATGGGAGATGCCTACCCAGAAGACCCAGCCAGCCTGGTTGGGCACCTTAACGTAATGCTGGCTGCCCTGTCCAAATGGGCCGGTTCAGTGAAATGGGGACTTCAGCAATGTGCAGGCAGCTACACCCAGGATTGCGTCGTTCCCCCTTCTATCCCACTGATCTCTCCTCAGGGCAGGGCTGATGTAATCAGGAGCACACTCACTCGCTCACTCGCCTTTGATCTCCAGCTCGGGGCCAGATGTGCAATGTCGACACACACACACACACACACACTCTTTCTCTGCCATGGGGAGACGCTGATCTCAGGCTGCTCAGCCGTGAAGGGAGCGCTCTCTTTGGGAAACAAGACGGATGTGGGGTGTTTTGCATTGGACAAACCCAAGATCGGTTTGGTCCTCGCAGTGGCGGTGACCATGGTTTAGCACTCCCTCAGCTACGCAGGCTTCTGGGGGATTTTGGGCAGACTTTCTCACTCAGTAAAACCTACCTTACAGGGCTGTTGTTTGGAGTGGGGGACAAGAGGACAGGGAGCGTTTATGGATGCTGTCTTGAGGTTTTGGAGTCATGGTAGAAAGAAATCTAGTACGATTTTGAGAGCCAGTATAATTTAGTGGTGAAGGAATTAAGCAAAGAGGAGTCCTAGATGCAAATCACCTTCAGTTCATTGGGAGAGTCTCTCTGTCTCCCTCCCTCTCTCCCTCCCCCCTCCCTCTCCCCTCCCTCCCTCTCCCTCTCTCCCTTTCTTTCTCTCTCCCTCCCCCTCCCTCTCCCTCCCTCTCCCCATCTCCCCATCTCTCCCTCCTTCCTCTCTCCCTCCCTTTCTCTCTCTCCCCTCTCCCTCTCTCTCTCTCTCCCTCTCCCCATCTCTCTCTCTCCCTCTTCTTCTCTCCTTCCCTTTCTCTCCCCCTCTCCCTTTCCCTCTCTTCCTCTCCCCTCTCCCCTCTCTCCCCTTCTTCTCTCCCTCCCTCTCTCTCCCCCTCTCCCTCATCTCTCTCCCTCTTCCTCTCTCCCTCCCTTTCTCCCTCCCCTCTCCCTCTCTTTCTCTCCCCCTCTCCCCATCTCTCTCCCTCTTCTTCTCTCCTTCCCTTTCTCTCCCCTCTCCCTCTCCTCTCTCTCCCCTCTCCCCTCTCTCTCTCCTCTTCTTCTCTCCCTCCCTCCCTCTCCCCCTCCCTCCCTCCCTTCAGAACAGCTTCCATCCTGTGATGATGCCTCTAACACTATCAAACATCCACATTTGTCTATCTCAGATCCTTGAGAAGGACTCAGTAGATGGATTAAAATCCCAAGAAAATGAATAATTATTATCATGATTATTATTAGCCTGAATGAAGAATAATGCATTATTAATTAATTAATGATGATGAGGTGTCATCAGAACCAACATATCTGCTGTTTCTAAGTTTTGGGGTCCCTTTCCCCCATTTCTCTTTGAGGGGGGGGGCTTTCTTGCTAGCAGTTCCTTGTTTGCAGAAGGGGTAAAATTTGTTTCCTTGCCTGAGGTCCCCCTCAACTTCTCTGCCACTTATGCAACCATGGAGAAAAAGTCTGCCCCTCATATTCACAATGCCCCAACTTGGACACAGATGTGACAATTTCGGAAACTCTTGAACTAAAGGAACCCTTAGAAAGATAATCGAAAGTTGAATAACTTCTCTCCTGAAATTTCTGCACAACAGAGCAAAAACAAAATAAAGAACATAGCTGAGTTCACACCATGTACTCAATAAACCCTGTCCTGGTTTGTTTGTCTTTGCCTTAATGCAGCACGTTTTAAATGTGCAGTTTGAAGATGGATGGACTTCAATTCCCAGAATTCCCCAGCCAGCTTGCTGAATTGAAGTCCACCTGTCATCAAGTTATTGAGTTTGAGAAATGCTGCTTTAAGCCATGGAAACCCTTTGGGCAGCCCATTATCCCCCCATGTGGCCTGGTTTGCTCTTCTGTAAGACCTGAACCCTTGACCTGATGCGCATGATTGCCTCAGTGTAGGTAGCTCAACACTTTAGCATATCCCAACCGCACAGCCAAAGCCTCGCCCCCTTTTACGATGCAAATGGAAATAGGTGGGGCTTCACTCACACGGCCAGAGCCCCCACCTTTTCGGAAAGCCACCTAGGGACATTGTTCAAATGCTGGAAAAGAAGTCGCCTTGTTTTCTTTGAAACTTCTTAGCTCCAAGATAAATATCCTAAACTCTGTATAGGTAGTTCTCGACTTATAACAATTTGTTTAGTGGCTGTTCAACCCAGAGGTGGCATTCAGCAGGTTCTGACAGGTTCTGGAAAACCGGTGGCAGAAAATTGGAGTAGTTCGGAGAACCGGCAAACACCACCTTGGACTGGCCCCGCCCCCATCTATTCTCTGCCCCCCCATTGAGTCCCAGCTGATCAGCTGGGTCTTCTTTTTTTGCCCTGCACAGGAGAACGGAGGTGGAAAGCAGGTGAGTGGGGTGGGGAGGGAAGGGGAATTTTGCAGGAACCTTCCCCTGCCATGCCCACCAAGCCAAGCCACGCCCACGAAGCCAAGCCACTCCCACCAAGCCACACCCACAGAACCGAGAATAAAAATTTTTGAATCCCATCACTGGTTCAACCGTACAACAGCACTGAAAAAAGTGACTGTTCTGTCCTTTATCATTACTGATTGAATGTATAAAGGCAGACAGATAACTCTACAAAGGCGTCCATACAAAGTTTCTTTATTGGTTCATCAGGCAGCCTCATATATAACTCACGGATACGTTGAGATTCATCTCAATGTCCAAATCTTTGCATAGCTGAATTCATCGTGTAAAAGGATAGTGATCTTTTCATCCCATAACGAAGGAGCAAGGGGGTGAGGCACCAGCACGCTGCTGGGGTCCAGGCAAGAGTGAAGGAACCTCCTCCAACCCACCAAGGGTCAATTCAGTGACCAATCAGGATTATAGATGTGACCACATGACATGGACTACATTTCCCAGGATGCCTTAACTGCATTTACTATGATGCATTCCCTTAAGGGAAGAGTCCCCAATTCCTAACTAACTATCTCAGTTCCCATTACCTATAAACAGTCTGGACAGCACAGTGACCAATGATCATTTCTCACACTTTGGCAGCAAGCCCATGGCCGTGTGATCAAAATTCAGATGCTGACTCATATTTATGACGGTGGCAATGTCCTGGTGTCATGTGATCGCCTTTTGTGACATTCTGACAAGCAACGTCAATGGAGGAAGCCAGATTCCCTTAACAACTGGGATATTAATTTAACAACTGTGGCAAAAAAGGGTCATAAAAATGGGGGGAAAACTCACTTCACAACTGTCTCACTTAGCAACAGAAATTTTGGGGCTCAACTTTTGTCGAGAACCACCTGTGTATGAAATAGAGAAACAAGAAACAAAGAAACGGAAAATAAAGGATTTGGAAAATAAATAGAGGGTATGTTCTCATCCCTAGTGCCCTATTAAGAATTCTTCTGGCACAAAGCGTCTCAAAGCCATGGAAACAGAGTAGACTTCAAGGAGGGGGACCTTCTTTCCAATTTTGCAAACTTTCATCAAGGATTAAATAAAAACCATCGCTTCCCAAAGGAAGTGTGTAAAAGCCACCTCCCTCTACCCCATCACTTTGAAGAATCCCAGTTGGAGAATATTTATTTTCTGTTGCATGGCCCATATCTTTTTATAAATTAATATTAGAAAAAAAAGCAGGAAGGGGCCAAAGAAAAGACCGAAAAGGAAGAAGAAAAATAAATTACAAACTGGAATATTTTATCCGCTATATTCCCTCTCTTGGGAGAAATGAGTCAGGGCAACTTTCTATCTAGGAAGACTCCAGGAAGTCTACGGAGAAAGGGAGAATGTTTGAAGACTCTGTGAAATATGGCCAAAGTTGAACCACAGTGTGTGTGTGTGTTTGTGCATTTGTGTATGGCACATGAAAATGTCACACTGTGATCCTACTGCAGCAGATATAAAAATAGCGTTGGGGTTTAATGAAATGTGAGACGTTCTGCAAAGAATATCCACTGCAGAATCTACAAAATTCTAGAAATTCAAGAGCAGAGATGTCCGTTGTGTGTGTTTCAAAAATATCAAGATGGCAGCTATGACTGTAAAAATGAATACCTCACCCCAGGAGCCCATCTTGACTCTTTCACTCCTGTTTTGACTCTGGGAAGAGTGCAGAGAAGAGCAAGATTAGGAGTCTGGAGTCTAAAACGTATGAAGAACAGTTTCAGGAATTGGACAGGAACTCCTGCTCGAGGAGCGGGTTGGACTAGATGACCTCCAACATCCTTTCAAACTTTGTTATTCTGTTATTCTGCCCCTTCTCACACCTTGCACGAAACCTATCAGCTACTGTATATTCAGTCCATCTTTATAAGGCAATGCTTAGTTTGCATAAGAATTCAGCTGGGGATGGTAGGAAGAGAATATTAACAGTAATTTTATTCTTTTGTTACATTTCTATTCTGCCTGTCTTCTGGAAAGTTCAGGCACCGCACAGGCCCTGACTGTTCGTAGGACGATCACCCTGAGAGCTGTGCTGTTCTGAGGGATATTGAACCAAAGTGGATTCCAGGAGTGAGGACAACTATGTTTTCAGGAGAGGCAAAGACAGGTGTACCCAATGTTACGGTCTCACAGTATAATCTCTTTCTCTTTTCTACCTTCACGTATGTGGGAATAACCTTGGCGGACAGAATGAAGAGTTGCAGACTAGGCACAGGCAGATAAGACACAGTGGAGCCTACAGAAGGAATATGCTGTCAATTCATAAAATATTTCTATGGTCTTTTTAGAGTTGCCAACAGAAAGGGAGGGGGGAGCAGTGCGGCAGCTTGCAAAACTGAAACTGCATTCCATAAATGTTTCCATAGACAGTTTCTAGGGGACCGAAGTTTCTGCCGTGCAAAATTCTAACCGGAGAGCATGATTGAAGACTCTTGGCTATGGAGGTGTCCCATTGGAGAATATGAATTATGATATACCCTGGGGTTGGGGAGAAAATCAGGGTCAAGGGTGACAATGAATGATGTGTCTCAGAGTCGGTAACACCCAGGCAGTGCTGGACTCCCAATAAATCCTTTTTAAGTTTTGGAAGTTTGTCTTGAGACTCATGATTTAAATGGGGGGTAACTGCTGGCATCCTGACATATGGACGTAGCAAATACCTCAAAAGGCACCCTCCGTAATTGCTTCAGCTGTAAAAGCCATGGGGCCAAAAATGTTCTTTCAGAGTTGCAAGATTCTGCTAATGTAACCTTACAATAAAGCAGAATGCATTAATCTGGGCAGGTAGTTTGGGTTGTGAGGCTGCAGCCCTGTTTGCTTGTTAGGATGAAAGCTGAGTGGAGGTTTGTAGAATGTAAGGGAGACAGAAGGAGGGAAGGATGGTTACCTGGGCAAAGAGGGCGAAATATTTTTAAAAGCCCCGGTAAACAAGCGGGTGTGCAAAAGAGGCTCAAGCAGACATCTGCCTGATTCACGAGAGCAGCGGCCCGTTTGAATGCCAGGGACCAGTTTTGTGGAGGGAAGTTCTGTGGGTCTGGGGGAAGAGGGTTCATGGTTTCATGTGCTGTGTGGATTCTGTGGACAGGGCTTTGCTTGCTTGTTTGGCCTGGTTCCTGGTGGGCTGGGGACCGGTGCCCATCTGCAGACCAGGGATTGGGGGCCCTTACTCTACACCAGTTTTGCTGGTTGAGGAATTCTGTTCCACAATCAAAACCCAACCCCCCCCCCCCCCCCCCCCCAAAAAAAAACCCCCCCCCCCCCCCCCCCCCCCCCCCCTCTGGGAGTTGAAGTCCACAAGTCTTAAAGTTACCAAGGTTGAAAAACTTTGATCTAAACCTCAAAAATAAAAGTGGAGGTGAACCAGAAGGTTTGCTTGATGTTAGAAAGACAACTTAGCTCTTGGAAGCAATGCGGGACCAAACAATACTATTTAATACATTGTTCCAATCAATGAATCAATCCATTTAAAAAAAAAAAACAACCATGGTATTTAACATTGGAGCTGATAGCAGACGTGCACAGGGAAGTCCCCACAGCTTTAAACCAAATTGTGACGTTTAATACATAAAAAGAAAGGTAAATACTTAAATATCTAACCAGGGAGCAATTACATTCATTAAATTTAACTAACCCTAAATTTAATTAACTCAAATATTATTGCATTTCAGCACGATTGGATTTTCATCCTGACCTCATCTACTACCTTTTGAAGAATTGCCCCTGACACCGTGCTTAAAGCCAGTGGTGGGATTCAAATGTTTTTACTACTGGTTCTGTGGGCATGGCTTGGTGGGCATGGTGTGGCTTGGTGGGCGTGGCAAGGGAAGGTTACTTGCAAAACCTCCATTCCCTCCCCACCCCACTAACCTGCTTTCCAGCTCCGTTCTCCTGTGCAGGGCAACAAAAGGAGACCCAGCTGGGACTTGGGAGATGGAGAATAGATGGGGGCAGGGCCAGTCAGAGGTGGCATTTGCTGGTTCCCCAAACAACTCAGAATTTCTGCTACCGGTTCTCCAGAACTGGTCAGAACCCGCTGAATACCACCTCTGCTTGAAGCCCTGGACAAATGTGTGTCCTTGCCTTGTAGGGTCACTCCCAGTGAGGTGATATCGCTCGTCATCCATCCATGGAAACAGGATGTCCTGGGAGCAGATGCTTTTTAAAATAAAAGCAATCCACATGGGCCACACAGAGACAGCCAAAGCTCCAGATGTGGCCTGGGGGCCATTAAAACACCCAGGTCTGTTCTAGAACATTGTTTCTCCACCTTGGCAAGTTGGGTGGAAGTCTAGAATAGACTTGAAGTCCGGCCATCTTAAATTTGCCAAAGCGGAGATTGGCTGGGGACTTCTGGGAATTGAAGTCCACCCATCTTAAAGTTGCCAAAGTGAAGTCACACTGCTCTCAAACCCGGTCTGGAGAACTTCTCGCAGCATCCCTTTGTGGTCTTTTAAATTTCCCCTGAACCTGGGGGGAATTATCCACCCCTGAAGTAAGACTAAATCTCGTTTGCTTATTTTGGCTTCATAAATTTTTTGGATCTTGGGCACTGGCCTTGGTCAATCCGAGCATATGTTGTAGGTCAACCCATCCCATCTGACAGAGGCCATCCGACTCCAGCTTCAAACGTTGTGAAGAAGAGGGTGTTTTCTAGGACAGATGTTTCTACAGTTGAGTGGCTTTTGCTATCCGGAAGCTCTTTCTATCACTTCACCGAAGTTGTTTTTCATTTCAAGCCACCGGTTTAGGAACTCATTATCTATGTCAGAAACCACCAATGCGGCAACCACAGGGACAGTGATGTAGCATAAATGGAGCTGTGTCATCTTGGGGAGGTTGGTGGCTTTCTTGATTTCTTTTTTCCTCAACCTTGGTTAGCCACCATCCTAAGCAGAACTGCAGGAGCAGAAGATTTTCTCAACCCCTTAATTGGGGAGGAACAGAATAGCAGAGTTGGAAGGGACCTGGAAGATCTTCTAGTCCAACCCCCTTCCCAAGCAGAAAACCCAATTTCATTTCAGACAAATGGTTGTCCAATCTCTTCATAAAAACCTTTAAAAAGGAGAAGTGGGAGGCTGATCCCCACAAAATTCACTTCTGAGGACCTCCTTGCCTGCCTTTGGTAGCCCAAGAGGGAAGAGCAAAATCCCAGGCCCTCTCAGTTCCACAGAAACTTCACCCACACAAAACTCCACTGAGAATTTTATTTCACTGAAACTGGCTTTCACCCACACAACCTCAGAATCCGCTGGTGGTGCCCCAAAGGCAGCAGGCTTTGCTCAACAGCTTCCGGAAGCTGTTGGCCAGATTGATTAATTTCCACCGGGTGGGTCTTTCTGGCGCAGCTCGGCAAGGCGCGTGGCAGCTGCAGGGAAGCTCTGGGAAGGGCGGGGGGAGATGCTTGGTGTGGCTGATGAATGGGCCCCCCGTTGAGAAGAAAAGAGCAGCCCAGAAAAGCCAGAATGAGTTCTTTTAGTGGTTGTTTCCCTGCCAATATCCTTTCATACCGTATTGTAAATAAACAAGGCCGTATTTGTCACGGAGGGGGTATCGAACAGAGAAACTCTGCCTGAAAGTTGTACTTTCCATTGATAGGATATGTGAAAACAAGATGTCCATTGTCCAGAACAGTGGTTTTCAAATTTGGCCACTTTAAGATATGTGGACTTCAACTCCCAGAATTCCCCCAGCCAGCATGGGATTCTGGGAGTTGAAGTCCACATCTTTTAAAGTGGCTGAGGTTGAGGAACGTTGATCTGAAAGTTGGAGGAGACAGTTCTCCAAAATGTGGGAAGGGTTTGAGAAGAACTGAAAGAAAATTCTGGAAGGACCACCAGTGTGTGTATGTGTGTGTGAGAGTGTGATCCAAAAGTGACCCATGCCCCCTCCTCAATATTTTCTCCACATTCCAAGTTACTCTTCTGACAACCCAGATGAATTGAAGTAGAAGAACAACCAACCGTGAGCAATGTGACTTCCTGTTAATCTGAAACAAGAATGTCCCAGAGGTGCTTTTTCAATAGGCAACTGGACTTTCTTGTTATTCTTTAAAGATGTTTCATTTCTCATTCAACAAGGTTCTTCAGCTCCAAGAATGTTTCTTCACCAGAAACACAAGAACATCCTTGCCTTGCCAGTGTGGATGACGCAATCACAACCCCCTTGCACAATGACCTCATCCTTTGAAGTCCTTATCTTTCCAGCGTCTGATGCATGGCCTTTACCTGATGGGATTCTTCAAGAAAATCCAAAATAGACTGCCTTGGAAAGTGTTTGGGGGTATTATCTCACTGCATTCGTTCCTCATTTAGTGTCCTTACAGCTAGGGCAGGGTTTCTCAATCTTGCAATTAGAAGATGTGTGGACTTCAATTCCCAGAATTCATGGCTTGACTGGGGAATTCTGGAAGTTGAAGTCCACCCGGCTTAAAGTTGTTGTGGTTGAGAAACACTGAGTTAGCAGGGGTGTCAAACTTGATTTCATTGAGGGCCGCATCAGGGTTGTGTTTGACCTTGGATGGCCGGGTGGATGTGGCCAGGATGGGCGTGGCACTGTTTTCGGCTGCAACGGCTTCCTGCAACCATGTAACCAGCAAAAATGGAGCTCCATTTTGCTGGGTTGGTACTTTCACTGTTTCCGCAGGCCAGATCTAAGCACCCCACAAGCCAAATTCAGCCCGCAGGCCTTGAATTTGACACCCCTGTTCTACAATGTCTGTGGTCAGCCACCCTGGCTGGTTGAGGATGAGATGATGGTCCAATCCCTGGGAGACGCTGAGATGGAGAGAAGGCTATTCCAATTCATTTTAAAAGCAATATTTCCACACCGAATGCTTCTGGTGCTTTAAATAAAAACCAACTTAAGTCAAACTTTAATTGAACACGAATATTGCTAAATATTCATTTATTTAGTGAATAAATTTAATAAATGAATAGTTTAGTAAGCCACTGAGCGGTGGCTCAATGGCTAAGATGCTGAGCTTGTGGATAAGAAAGGTTGGAAGGTCAGTGGTTCAGTTCAAATCCCTAGCGCCACGTAATGGAGTGAGCTCCCATTACTTGTCCCAGCTTCTGCCAACCTGGCAGTTCAAAAGCATGTAAAAAAAAAATACAAGTAGAAAAATAGGGACCATCATTCCGTGCACCTTCAGCGTTTAGTCATCCCGGCCACATGACCATGGAGACGTCTTCGGACAGCGGTGGCTCTTTGGCTTTGTAACAGAGATGAGCACCGCCCCCTAGAGCCGGAAATGACTAGCACATAAGTGCGAGGGGAACCTTTACTGTTATGAACTAATAAAAACTATTTAATAAAAACTTGTCAACCTTACGAGAAAAGCAGGCTCGTAATCCTGCACCTTTGATTGGCCCATGGATAGCGAGCTGGGATTGGTCCTTACGGAGCAGCCTGATTGGCTATTAGCTGAACATCTCTCATTGGGTACAATTTAAACGTTTGAACGCAAATCATTGGTTAACGGGTCAGCAGCCAGCTCTATAAAAGAGCTGCTGCTGCCCGGGGTTTTTGCTCTGTTCTTAATCATTAATAAAGAGTTGAAGTTCACTAGTTCTCTGCCTCGTCTCCGTTCCTTGCGCCCATGCTCAGAACATAACATTTACCATTACCTTATTGCTAAAGCCTGTTAGTAAAGTCTCACCCAGTCGTAGTTAAGCCAGAGGAGAAGAGTATTCATGCCCCCATAACCACAAATAAACATTGGTTATTTCTGTTCTTCATAGAGATTAATCCAAAGCTGTGCTAAAAACACAGGGTGTTATTCCGTCGGCTGGAGCGAGAGATCTGGATGTGAATGGCCTGCTTTTTTAATGGGAAAAGCTTAAAAATTTGTTTTCATTGTACGCCATCCAATGAAAGTATGAATTGCAGTTCCTTTCCCCCTGAAATTGAGAATCCTGGAAAGGCAGCCCTCTGGATCAGATCCCCCACGGCAGCAGCATGGGGCTGACGTTTATTGATTGCCAAGTATTCTTTTGTTTTTCTTCCACCCCTTAATATTTTTGAGACACTTAGGAGGATGGTAAGTGTTAAACAACCAGGAAAAGGAATTAACTGGGACAGGGGATGAATACAGATAGCCCTGTATCCCACTGCTAAGAAAGGCAGTTGTGCCTGATTTGAACAATCTTTTCACCATGGTTGTTAAGGGAATAACTGCATTTATTAGGGGGGGTCCTTAAGTGAATCCAGCTTTCCCCATTGACTTTGCTTGCCAGAGGCTGTCTGGGAAAGTTGCAGATGGTGGTCACATGACCTCAGGATACTGCAACCATATATATATACATACTTTTTTTCTATGCTGTGGTAACTTCAGTCACTAAATGAATGGCTGTAGGTCAAGGACTACCTGTACTTTATTTGAATGTTGAACTCTCAGAGACAATTTGATCTCTCTCTCTCTCTCTCTCCCTCCCTCCCTCTCTCTCTCTCTCTCTCTCTTTCTCTCTCTCTCCCTCTTATATCTGTCTGTCTATCTATCTATACTCTCTCTATCATATCCCTCTCTCTCTCTCATCTATCTACTCTCTCTCATCTATCTGTCTATCTATCCTCTACCTACCTTCCAACCTACCTACCTATCTCTCATCTATCTGCCTATCTATCTATAATCTCTCTATCTATCATATTCCTCTCTCTCATCTCTAATGAGACAAATCCGAACCCAAACCCAAACTCTGGCTTAGATATGTAGATGACACTTTCGTAATTTGGACACACTGGAAAGAAAAATTGGACAACTTCCTCACACACCTCAACAGCCTACACCCCAAAATACAATTCACCATGGAAACAGAAGCCAACGACCAACTTCCCTTCCTGGACGTCCTAATTTACAAAAAGCCCAATGGATCCCTAGGACACACCATCCACCGGAAGAAAACACACACCAACCGCTACTTAAACACACAATCCCATCACCACCCTCCACAGATCAATTCCATAGCCAAGACCCTCATCTCCAGAACCAAACACCTAGCCGACAAAAACACCTGAGAACAGAATTACACACCCTCACAAACATATTAATTTCCAACGGATTCCAAAGAAGCACAATTACCAACCTAATTCTAAGAGAGACACCCCCCAGAAACTGAGACACAGAACAGGACAACGGTATCGCCCTCCTCCCCTACATCAAAGGCACCACAGTTAAAATCAGCAAAATTCTCCACAAACACAATATCAGGACAGCCTTCAGCACTGACCAAAAAATAGCCAACATCCTAAGAAACCCCAAAGACAAGATTCAGCTAGAAAACTAAGGAGTTTTTGAAATACCATGCAACAATTGCCCAGCCACATACATTGGACAAACCAACAGGCGAATAAATGCACACATCGCAGAACACAAGAACGCAGTCAAAAAAGAAGAAAATACTTCCTCCCTTTTCCAGAACCTTAAAGCCACAGGACATGAAATTAATTTTGAGGGAACCAAATTAATCTCCAATACTGAACACTTCAACAAGAGAATAATCAGGAAAGCCATCGAAATAGAGAAACATCCCCATAACATGAATAAACGGGATGATGCCTCCCACCTACCAGACATCTGCAACTAGCCCTCACCAACAAATGAGTCCCAGCCATGAAAACCAACACTGGACCCAAAACAACACATGACATCACCACCATTCTCCCTCACCAGACTCAAACCCAAACCTATCCCATAGACGAAAGACAACCACAATCCAGAAACCAGACCATGGCTGCATCACCAGCTGCCACACACCCTGACCCCTAAACCAAGCAAACGGACACATGCCATGAACACATATCCAGGCCTCAAACTCAGAGCCAAACAAAAACCCGGAATGTCACATCACAGCAACCCGCTCAGGATATCACATCACAGAACTCAGGAGGTTACACCACAAAACCTCAGCATGTTGCAACACAGCCAATGACCCAGGAGATTACAACACAAGACCCAGGATGTCAAAACAATAGAACTCAGAAGGTCATCACACAGCCCATTACCTAGGTCGTTACAACACAGGAGGCTGATAGACACACAGCCAACACCTCAGCCACACATGTTCTTATGAAAAAGCCAGCCAATCTGCAAACATCAACTCCATCAACCAATCAAGAAATGACAACACAGCCAACCTCCCCACCAGTATATATAGGGAGACGGCAGCTCCGATCACGCTTTGCTCGCACACATTCTCCTGAATACTCATTTTGTGTCAAGAGGTGAAATCAATCCAGAAAGAAAGTCCATACAGTAAATATAGGTAGTCCTCAACTTTCGACCACAACTGAGTCCCAATATTCTGTTGCTAAGTGAGACATTTGTTACGTGAGTTTTGCCCCATTTTACAATTTTTCTTGCCACAATTGTTAAGTGAATCACTGCAGTTGTTAATTAGTAACACGGTTGTTAAATGAATCTGGCTTCCCCATTGCCTTTGCTTCTCAGAAGCAAAATGGGATCCCCTGATCCCTGGGACACTGTAACTGTCATAAATAGGAGTCAGTTGCCAAGCATCTGAATTTTTATCATATGACCGTGGGGATGTTGCAATGGTTGGAAGTGTGAAAAATGGTGATAACACTTTTTTCAGTCCTGTGTAGCTTTGAACGGTCATTAAATGAACTCTTGGAATTCAAGAACTAACCTGTATTACAATATTTACAGGCTTACATTTCCCCTATTGCTGTGATGGCGAACCTATGGCAACAGGTGGCACACGAGTCCCAGCCAAACTTACATGCACTGCGTATGTGCGCGTCTCCCAACTGATTTTTGGCCCGTTTGAGGCCTTTTTCGGCTTCCCAAAGGCTCGAGGGAAGCCTCTGCGGCCTTTGGAGGCCGAAAAATATACCCATTTCATCACCGGAAGTGACCCATTTTTCGGCCTCCCAAGGGTGCAAAGGCTTCCCTCGAGCCTCTGGGAGGCCGAAAAAGGCCTCAAACAGGCTGAATATCAGCTGGGAGTCACGCTCATGCACAGTGGGGGTGAGGGAGCGGCGTGGGGGGGTGTCACGTGCATGCACAGGGGGCGTGCCCCCCCACGTACATTACATTCTGGGTTAGCCACCACTGCCCTATTGCTTCTTGGGTAGGCATTGTTAAGAAAAAGTTGGCACACCAATAGTTCAATTAAAGTAAATAAAAGATGCACCCAGGTTTAGAACAGGCTACACACAACACCTACTTATAACACAGCATCCAATGGCCAAATTAACTTAATTAAGTTAATGCCAGGAAAATACTTTGAAATCTTCGTGTGAAGAGGGCTTTAGCTGAATGAAATGAAGTTATTTGAAACGCGTTAACATGCTTTGTTATTATTGCCAGGGTTGTTGTTCCTTCCTTGGGCATTCAGCTGGAATTGTTCTCAGTAAAGGGAGATGTTTGCATTCTTATTTTTCCAAAAGCAATCAGCCTTAATGAATGCCCCATTAATGCTATTTTTCTTAATTTCTTGAAGTGGAGTCAGGCTAAGGGCAATGTTGAGTAGCAAGCAAGTCAGTGGGCATTGAAGTTCCTGGCAAGAAACTCATCTTGGAAAATGATGAAACAGACTTTAAATAATTCAAAATTCAATATAAATCAAGGGCACTGGCCGACAGGAAGAGGAGATTGTGTGTTACAACTGCTGTTGTGCAAGATGGTAGGTGGTGTAGTTTTAAAAAGTTCAAATAGAAAGAAAAATAATCTCTACCAAGTAAGATAGGTAGGATCGTACCAAATAAAAAACTTGGTTTGATATTTGGATCCAGAATGGTGGTCTTGGTTTTCTTGATATCCATGTAGACTGGGAGGCCCCAAACTCTTCAATTCATCATCCCCTTCGTGAAATTTCAGATTGTTCATTGACTGTCAGGAACAAACAAACAGAACAACTTGGTGAACAGGCCAAAGTCATTTATTGTTGACCCCCTATTTACAAGAATCTTGCCGGACTGTCTGTTTCCCTTGGGAAATGGCAGATATAAACTTAAATGTTTGGTCTAAGATGTTAGGATTCTGCTGAATGGACTCTAAAACCATTATCTTTTTAGTCTGCTTATAGAGCCTCCTCCCCTTCAGCCTGTGACTCCATCACATCAACCACCCACCCCAAATTTATTGTATGAAAATAATCTAATAACTATTACTTTAATAGTACAAGAACAACATTGACCTCTTGGATTATCCCATCAACTCTTGAGGATTGTTTTTGAACATTTTGGGGAATCCTGATCTAAACCAATGATGGACAATTGGCAGTTGTTAAGTCGAGTGTTGTTGGTTACTAGTTGTTCTAGTCCCAGATTTGTTACTGCATTGCAGAAGGTTTGCATGTGTGTGTTCAGTTGTACATTCGTTAAGGGTCCAGTTAATATGAGGTAGATTGAAGTCACCAAGAAAGATAAAAGCGTGTGGGCAGGATGCTGCTCCTGTTAGTAGTGTATTTAGCTTGTTTGCATTTCGATGTCATAATCAGGGGCTCTGTAACATAGTAAGAACTGAAATGTGATATTTAAGGACAGTTCACAGATGATGATCTCAGAAATAGCAAGCTCCTGGGTAACTTGGATGTTTTTTTAGATGTAGGGACTTTTTATAGAAGATAGCAACACCACCTCCTCTACGGATTTCACGATCTGATTGGTAAACATGATAGTCTCTTACTTGTGGTAATGGAGTCAGGGAGAGATGCGTTGAGCCATGTTTCACAGGCAAATATAACGTCGAATTTAGCCGTAATTAGTAAGAGGAGAAATTCAGGTATTTTATTTACAAGGCTTCTTGCATTGAGTAGCTTGCATTTAAGGCCAGTTGTGGTTGGAATAGAGGTAGTTAGGGGCATGCATGCCTAATTTTGAGTGATGTTGGATCGGATGGGGTGGGGTTGGATGCTGAGTTGTGGGTTATGTGACTTTCTTTTGATGCAATCAGCTCTGTAGTCAATGTATAGGTCCTTTTCTCCATTGTCTAGACTGTTTTTGAATTCTGTGCGGAATTCACGGGAGCAGATTCTTTGCAGTATGGATGAGTCTGGTCTTGAGCAAAGTTTTTTGGGATTGGGATTGGTTTTTGCAATGGAATTTATTGTATGGATGAATATGCGTTTGCTGGACTTATTTTTGCATACAACTCTACAAAATCTTGGGGCCACAGAGCCGTCATTGTATTTGTACCCATGGCCATCTCTGGTTATTTCAATGATATCTTCAGGAGAGATGTTTGTTGTATTTGAGTTGCTTATGATATCACGAACTTTGGTGATGTCATCTGATTCGCTGGTGTCTTCGAGTGTTGTCTAAAGACATTTTCTGTGGTCATGTAGCCAAAGGTGCACGGAACTCTGCTACCTCCCAACCGAAATGGTAGCTATTTATCTATTATCGCATTTGTATGCTTTTGAACGGCAGGAGCTGGAGCAAGTAACAGGAGCTCACCCCATTGTATGGTGCTTGGGTCTCAAACCCAGGCTGTCAGCTTATGTCTTTAACCCCTGAGCCATCATGCCCCCTATCTTATAAAGAAATGCAAATCTCCAACAATCAATCACATTGATTTTTTCCCCTCTCATTTTCTGCTTTTCTAAATAAGTAAGAAAAGCAGGCTCCCCTCTTTTTTTCAAAATGTTCTGAAAACATCCTTCTATCCTCTGAAGGAACCAGCAACTCAGAGAATGTGACAAACCCCCTTCCATTCAAGGTTTAAAATGAAAGCCCTACTTCTCACTCATCTTCATTAGGATTTCCAAGGGAGCACAAAACTGAATTGTGGCTCTAATTTAATAAACTTGCTAAAAAGTACACATTGGACTCCCCCCCCTCAACATTTGTGTAACCTCCCAGCCCTATTTTCATCATTTTATATTTTATATTAACCATTTCTTCTATGAATGATGGCACATTTGTAAACTGGAGAAATAAAGGACTGTAATAAAGGCCGTTTTATTTCAGTGTGGCTATTCTGTGCATGGTTTTTCTTTTTGGTTAGATTCTTGTCTTTCCTTGGGGTTTCAATTGCATGCCTGCTTAACCATGGTTTACTCAATTAACCCAATGTCTTTGGTTTGTATAGCCATACTCCACCATTAAATAACCACATGGGCTCATGGCACATAAAAATGTGGTTTGCTAGTTTGTGGGTTGTGGGCTATTCAGGCATAACCAATCTTTGATAATGTTAGAATTGCAAAATCTAACGAACCAATTGATTCTCAGATAATTAGTTTTAAAATAATCTCTGGTTTTCTTTCTCCAGTCTTAGTTAAGAATGTGGAAGAAGCAAGTTTTGAATGTAAAGTTACTTATTCATAAATTTTAAAACTAATATATTAATTTTCTCAATTTTGTTTCTAATGATATGTTTATCTTCAGGGGTGGGATTCAAAAATCCCAGCAACTGGTTCACTGCCCAGTTGCTGGGTGGGTGTGGCCAGAGTAGGAGTGGCCTACTGGAACTCCTGGGAGGGCCGTTTTTCGCCTTCCCCAGGGTCCAGAGGCTTCCCTTGAGCCTCTGAGAGGGTGAAAATGGCCTCCCCCATCTGGAGGCCCTCCGGAAGCCGGAAACAGGGCCATTTCCGGACTTCTGGGGGCCTATTTTTCGCTCTCCCAGAGCCTCTGTGTGGACCCTGTACTTACCTGCACCCAAAATGGGCCTCATGGAGACTCCTGGAAGGGGAGGGGAGGTGGTGGCCTGGGGTGGACAGGACCAGCTGATTGGTTCAACTACTGGTTCGGCAAACCAGATGTAAATTTAACATCCGATTCACCCAAACCGGCTGAATCCCACCCCTGTTTAGCTTACAATATAATTTACAAAAATTTTAAAAAACAATCAAACCTGTCTCTTTCCTCAGTCTTTGAGTTCTCAGGCTTATGAAATGTATATCTTAGGAAAATTGAATATGAAATGTATATCTTAGGAAAATTGAAACAAAAATCTGTGAGTAGAAAAGTGTGCCAAAATGCTTACCAATTATAATGTGGATCCTACAAACCTCAAATGTGATGAACTGAGTTTGAAAAATGGTGAAAATAAGAAAGTGAAGGACAAGAACACTGAAAGACGCACCCAGAAAGATGCGTTATCTTCTGTCAAGGGAGCAAACTAGTATTAGAACAGAAGAATTGTTTTAGTCAGCACAATGAGGAATAAATTGGTGAAGCTGAAATTCTGGAAAGTTTTTCAGATGTTCAAGAATTCAACTACAACATCCAGCTACACAAAAATTGCCAGTCCTGTTCTGGGTATCCTGTAATTTTCCTCTTCTGATCCATCAAAAATTACTATTAGTCAACAACATTTTGAGAGGATCTGCACCAAAAGGTTTCAGTGGTTGCATTAATACGGCCTTGGAATTATAAATGTGCACGTCTTTTACATGATTTCGGTCATTGCAGGCATATGATTTTTGTGATTTATCACAGTTTCAGTTTATTATTGGGAATGTGGAAACTATGAACATCTGATGAATGAACGATCTCTGTCTTTGTGTCTTGTGCTTTGAGAACTGGGTCAGCATGTTCAATGTTCCTTGTTTTGTTCTGCTAGTAGCTCTTCAACTGTCAAGTAGAATTATCCCAAAAGTGCTGTTTCACATGGCAACTGGACTTTCTGGTATCTACCAGAAAGTCCAGTTGCCTTGTGAAAAAGCACCTTTGGGACAGCCATGACTGAGAATCTCCATAGACATCAAGTGGAGTTAGATCAGATAACTCTTCAAAGAACCCTTCAACTTTAAACACCATCATAGTTATTCTTTTTTTATTAAGTTTTTTTATTTATATTTACAACAAATCCATCTTTCATTTAAAGTAGGGGTCACTAATCTTTTGGACCTCAGGGACCACCAAACTCATAATTTTAAATCCCGCGGACCAGAGACTTTGGGGAAAAAAACCCCAAAAGTCTGCAGGAAAATTGCTCATCCCGTTTTCCTACCGATCGATCATTCTTTATTTGGGATCGCAGGATACCATCTCCAGCTCCGTTCTCAGGGAGAGAGAGAGAGAGAGAAAGACTTTTGGCTTCATGCAAAGAAAGCAGCAGAAACAGCAGAAGTCTTTCTTTCTTTCCCCCAAACTCCACCAGAAATGAATCTTTGTGAGACTTGTCACTCTTGGGGCAGGATGCCTTGCAGGGTCCCAAAGACTCATTTCTGGCAGAGTTTGGGGGGAGAGAAAGAAAGACTTTTGCTGCTTTCCTTGTGTACAGCCAAAAGCAGAAGAAGAAAGAAGCGGAAAGAAGCAGCCTGGTGGCCAGGCCAGGCACGTGGGGCATGTGGGGCAAGTCCTCCCCTCCACCCATTCCCCCTCCCCTCACTACCTTGTGTTGTTCGCAATGCAAGCGATGCAAGCCTTGTGTTCCCATGAGCCATGTGGGCGGCACAGTCTTGTGTTCCCACGCAGCCTGGATTAATTGCTTTGGGGGGTGCTCTGGGGGTGACATTTCTCTACAGACATTTCTCTGTAGACCACCAAAATTTTCTCACAGACCACCAGTGGTCCCCTGGTTGCCCACTGATTGGCAACCACTGATTTAAAGTGTGTGTCAACTGGGTACATATATCTTGTGCTAGCAATTATAATTAACAAACTTTCCTTGCCAAAATATCAGTAATCACATTTTCTTTATAAATCATTGTTGCTTACCTATTTTATCTTTATAGCAATCTTATTTCTCTATATATTCATCTACTCAATTTTAACTTATTTCTTTATTTCCCAACTTTTGATAAAATAGATCCCATACCATATAGTATTCAGTTTCTTCTTTTTCTTTAATTGTCAATGTTAATCTATTCATCTGTGCACATTCTAATATTTTCTTAATCACCTTTTCCTCTACCGGAATTTTTTCACTTTTCCAGTTCTGAGCAAATACAATTCTAGCAGCAGTTAATATGTGAATAATTAAATATACTTTTTCTTTGCTATAGCTTTTAGGTACCATCCCTAAAAGGAATATTTCAAGTTTTAAATCTATATGCTGCTTTATCATTTTTTCCAACCATGTGTGTATAACCATAGTTATTCTTAAGTGGTGGACCTGCCTCAGGAAAATTTCTTAGTAAGACAAGATAAGTTACTCTGGAAGAGTATTATGGGAGGTGATTTTTAGATTAGGAATGACATGATAGCAGTGTTCCAATATCTCAGGGGCTGCCACAATGAAGAGGGGCTCAACATATTCCCCCAAACACCTGTAAGGTAGGACAAGAAGCAGTGGATGGAAACTAATCAAGGACAAAGCCAACCAACAATTAACCAGTGGAACAACTTGCCTCCAGAAGTTGTAAATGCTCCAACACTGGAAGTTTTTAAGAAGAGATTGGACAACGATTTGTCGGAAGTGGTGTAGGGTTTCCTGCCTAGGCAGAGGGTTGGACTAGAAGACCTCCAAGGTCCCTTCCAACTCTGTTATTCTATCATGGCATTAATGTATGATATTGGCAAAGTAATCAGTGCTCTGGTTTCAAAAAATAAGTTAATTTCCTGGAAAAATAGCAGAAGGGTTTTTGTAATGCTTTATCTCTGGATTAGGCAGGATAAAGTTTTAATTTAAGATTGACTGTAGATGGAACTCATTAATCAGTGGTTGCTTTATTAATTAAATTAAATTAATTTAATTGTATGCTTTATGCTAGTGATGGAGAAGCCTGGGATCTCCAGATGTTGATGAACTGCAACATCTGGCGGGATACCACTTCTGCTCTACATGAAGGAAGGAAGAACGGATGGATGAGTGGTGGCCTGAACTTCACCATGAGAATGGTTCAGTTCCAAAAAACAGGCTGCAGGGGAAATGAGCAGCCGAGTTGTGAAATTCTTGTCTCACTGCCACACATGTTGTCAACCAGAAATCAATTCAGGGATGTATCTCCTGCTGGCTTTCTTCGAATGTTGTGATTTTTTGCAGAAGTCAAGAGAGAGGTGTAGGGATTTGATTTAATTGTTGAGCACGCTGATCTTTGAGGAAGAAAAAACCACAAGAGGTTTTTCTATATGGACTTCCTGAACATTTCAAGGTCTCATTAAGCCCTTTGGAACAATTCTTCCTTTGAGCACAATGACACCCAATGCTGCTTTACAGTCCATTGCATTTATGAACCAGGAATAAAATTACTATATCCATTTCATTATATACATGAAAGCCTGGGTGTTCCACGTTCTGTTTTCTTTCTTTCTTTTGCCTTCTTGTTCTCTCGCGCTCTCTTTCCCCAACTTGCCACCCCCTCACTTCTTTCTAAAGAAAAAGAAACACCAAAAGACAAACAATAATTATGGCTGAAGAACCCCGTTCCATTTAACACAGGATGGTGGAGATCATTACAAATGACCCCAGTTCTGTAATATGAACAGCATAGAAAGCATTCAAATTAGAATTACATCTAGCAGAGGAATCTGCAGGAGATATTTTAAAAAAGCAAAATAGTCACCATGCGCTCATGATCAAAACCACTAATTTTTTCCCTGTGGTCGACCCACTTCCTTCCTTCATGTGGAGAACTAAGGTTCTCACTGGAATATAACTAATTTCTTATTTCTTATTTCTTATTATACTTCCCAAGTATCAGCTTTTCTAAATGATAGGATATGGCAAGAACTGCATAGCATTTTTATAATGGGAATCTAACTGATGCTGGACACCGTAGAATTATAAGATTTTGTGATTTGGAAACGGAATTTACTATCAATGCAGAAGTATAAAAATGTGCTCATTTTTTTTTTTAAAAAAAAGCAGTATTAGCTCTGGGCTGCAAGAATCTCACTGACCACTAGATGGCATCAAATATAGCTTTCCTCCATTTCTTTGCTGACATCATCTGGCTGTCTGGAATCTTGCAGCCCAGATTTAATAGTCTTACCATTTTGGCAATCAAATTATACTTTTATTTAGCCAATGACCAACAATCCTGAGATACTTTACATAAGTATGATGATCTAGCAAGATAGTACCTATTCTACAGCTTTGCATCTAATTCTTTTCCTTTTAAGAAAGATGGGTGGATTTCAGAGGTGGTATTCAGCAGGTTCTGACCAGTTCCGGAGAACCGGTAGTGGAAATTTTGAGTAGTTCAGAGAACCGGCAAATCCCACCTCTGACTGGAGGTTTTACAGTATCCTTCCTCTGCTACGCCGAGCAAGCCCTGCCCACAGAACCAGTAGTAAAAAAAATTTGAATCCACCACTGGTGGACTTCAAGTGCTGCATGCTGGCTAGGGGATTCTGGGAACTGATATCCACATACAGCATCTTA
The DNA here is from genome assembly GCF_049901735.1 of Notechis scutatus. Classification (NCBI taxonomy): domain Eukaryota; kingdom Metazoa; phylum Chordata; class Lepidosauria; order Squamata; family Elapidae; genus Notechis; species Notechis scutatus. The sequence continues at coordinate 9,881,808 of NC_142016.1, forward strand.
AAGTTGTTGAGGTTGAGAAACATTGAGCTAGAAGTCGGAGGAGATACTCTGTTTGATGGTCTCCAAAACGTGGGGTGGACTTGAGAAGAGCTGAAAGAAAATTCTGGAAGGACTGGTGGAGCATGTGTGGGGGTGTGCATGAGTGTGACCCAAAGGTGACCCATGCCCCCTTCTCAATCTTTTCTCTGCATCCCTAGTTCCCCATCCAGATGACTTGAAGCAGTAGAACAGAGATCTCCAAACATGGCAACTTTAAGACTTGTGGACTTCTGGGAGTTGAAGTCCACAAGTCTTAAAGTTGCCAAGTTTGGGGACCCCTGCTGTAGTAGAACAACAGCATGGTTGGCTGGGTGGATTGAAGTCCATCCATCTTAAAGTTTCAAGGTTGAGAAACACTGCCTGCCATTCTCATCCTGCATTGCAAGTTTGTCAAATACAGGTAGTCCTCGACTTACAACAATTCATTTAGCGGCCGTTCAAAGTTACACGGGCACTGAAAAAAGTGACTTATGACCATTTTACACTTACAACCTTTGTAACAGCCTCACGATCATGTGATCAAAATTCAGATGCTTTGCAGCTGGTTCAAACTTACAACCACTGCTGTGTCCCAAGCTCATGTGATTGTTGGACAAGCAAAGTCCATGGGGGAAGTCAGCTTTACTTAACAACCCTGTTACTAACTTATCAGCTGCAGTGATTCATTTAACAATGGTGGCAAGAAAAGTCATAAAATGGGCCAAAACCCACTTAACAAAAGTCCCTCTTAACAACAGGCTTAATTGTGGTCATAAGCCAAGGAATGCCTATAATTTGGATGGCCACTTCCTCATTTGAGGGACCTGTTTCTCTAGAGATGTGGCTGTACTAAAGCATGTCTTTTTTTTTTTTTAAAAAAAAGATTATTGAGGATAATGAAGGATGAATCTTGATTGTAAATTTTAATTTAGACATCTCGACTAATCTCTGAATCTCAGGGTTGTGTTTTTTTTTTAAGCGTTGGTTTTACCAAGCTCATTCATCTGCCCCACGCCTTTAGGGCTGGGCAGATGAGACATTTAAATAAATAAACACTTAAATTAAAATGCCGCCTCCTCCTCCTTTTCCTACTCCTCTCTCTTTGTAGTGCAGTTTGAGGCTACAGGGTTTTATAACTGACAGCATTTATTTATTTACTGATTTATTTGTGCTTTTATACAGTATTATTTCAATCCCCAGACTATTTTTCTACTGCTAAATATTTTGCAAGCTATCCAATTTTGCCGCTCACTTGAACGAGATGAAGTTTCCAGGTTGAGTCAAGTTTGCAGACAACAAATGAGAAATGTTGCCGGATTAGAAAAATTTCAAAGAAAATCTCACTTAATCCACTTTTTCCTACAAATAACCAACCAGATGCTTGCAGGCAGCCCTCAATTCACAGAGGAAAACCCCAGAGATTTTCTTAAGTCTTTCATGGTTAGGTATGAAGCAGAGATGGGAGAGAAATTTGCTTAATTAACATTTCAAAGTGAGCTCATTCATTTTCAAACCAAATTGCAAACCAAACTCAGCAAGGCTAGGAAAATGTGGTCTCCCGTGAATTTTGCAGCCTTGTTGGCTATTCAGATAAGTATATCCTATAAAGAAGCCCACACAGATTTGAATCTGTGCAAACTTGGCTCTGGCACACGTTTCTCCTAAAAAATAAAGTCAACATACAGTATACGAGGCAAAATGATTTACAAAAAGTGCAAAAGACAAAGTGTGTATGTGACACTATGTGACACCCAATTACATATTTTATTGCTAATCTGCTTTGAATCAACCAAACTTCGGAGAGAAATTGACTAGAAACTAGAAACATAAGTGGACTATAACTGAAATTGACAGATTTCTGTGGCTCTCCTTTGTTGTTGATTAAGAGTTTGTGGTGGAGGATCTCAAATATTCTCAGAACTTCCAAGACAGAATGTGGACCTAAGCTTCTCTGGAGCCTCTCAAGGCTATGCCAGAAAATGAAGCTGCACTTGGCTTTGTGACAAGCTGGAATGAGGTGTCTCCAAAAATTGTCTCCAGAGATTGTAGGTTCTCCAACACTGGAGGCTTTTAAGGAGAGATTGGACAGCCATTTGTCTGAAATGGTATAGGGTTTCCTGATTGAGCAAGGGGTTGGACTAGAAGACCTCCAAGGTCCCTTCCAATTCTGTTATTCTCTTATTCTGTCTCTTCACAAGGACTTCTGCCAAGCTGAGTGATTGCCCCATGTCTAAACCAAGGGGCGGAGAAGCCGCAACAGTAGCTTCAGCACCCACTGTACTGCCCTAAAGCAGAGCAATCATATCTCCACTGTTGGTCAAGCACAAGCAATCTGCCTTGGTCTGGCAAAGGGATTCATTAAGGAAGCTCACCTAGGCTCCACACATGTTCCTCTTTATGTGACTTTTCCCAGCAATCTTTCCCCAAGGAAGTTTGGATTTTGTGGAATTGCTTAGAGAGAAGAACAAAATAGCAACTATTAGTGGGGAACAATTAGTGGTTCCCAAGTGGCTGAACTTCAACTACCAGCAACCCTTATCGGTAGCTCTGGTGGTGGCAGCTGCTGAGAGTTATGGTTGAGATTCATGCATCTTTCCTCCCATCCTTAATCCACCATTCAGGTTCCTTCTCTACATGGCCAGGGGTTTTATGGGCCTGGCTTTTACACCTGGGCTGCAGATATCTGGACCACTTCCAGGTGTCAACAAAAATTTAGTGCTTCCAATAATGTATCTCTTCACTGGAGTCAGGAAGTCCTCTGGAGTTTGTAGACCAGGTCAGTGGCATTAGTCATGTAACTTTATAGCAGAAATGGCCACAACCACAATCACATTGGTTTTCCACTGACCATTGTCTTTGGTTCCTCCAGGAAGTCTGCCCACAACATATTAACAAGACTTACAAACGTAACATTCAATTGATGGCAGAACTCAACTGACCTTAGTGGAAACTAGCAAAAGAAGCAGGAAGCACTCTGGTCCCACATGCAACCATTAAACATTCCTCAGTGGTTTTCAAAGTTGGAAACTCTAAGATGAGTGGACTTCAACTTCCAAATAGATGCACAATTCTTCAATCTTTTTTTTTTTTTTTTTTTTGCCATGGGTGTCAAGCAAATCAGTTGTTAAATGAATCATGCAATCATTAAGTGAATCTGCCTCCCACCTTGACTTTGCTTGTTGGAAGCCAGCTGGCAAGGTTGCAAATGGTGATCCCATGACTCTGGGATGCTGAAACCATAGTAAATATATGCTGGTTGCCAAGTGCCTGAATTTTGATTGCATGACCATGGGGATACTGATGGCTGCAAGTGTGAGGACTGGTTTAAGTTGAGGACTACATATATATATTGACTTTTTTTTTTTTAAAAAAAAAAAGATGGTTGCATGTGGGAACAGAGTGCTTCTTGCTTCTTTTGCTAGTTTCCACTTAGGTCAGTTCTGCCATCAATTGAATTTTGTGGCTGTTATTCCATACGTTGCAGGTATAGGATTGGTTATATAGGTGTAGGAGTGTAACTTTGTCGCTCGTATCCTTACGATTTATATTGACTGTTTCCTAGTATGATTTGATTCTTGATTGTACCCTATGACTATCATTAAGTGTTGTACGTTATGATTCTTGACTCTTAACGAATGTATCTTTTCTTTATGTATACTGAGAGTATTTACACCAAGACAAATTCCTTGTGTGTCCAATCACACTTGGCCAATAAAGTATTCTATTCTATTCTATTCTATTCTATTCTATTCTATTCTATTCTATTCTATTCTATTCTATTCTATTCTATTCTATTCTATTCTATTCTAATCTGAAAAGCTCAGGAGGACCTTCAGCCAATACAACATATGTGCACACTTTAAACCCAAGAATACACTAAGGCAGAAGCCTGTCCACCACAAGGATAAAACACCCAGGCACAAACTGAGCAACATGGAATATGCCGTACAATGCAGTAAGACAGTGCAGATCTGTACATTAGAGAAACAAAACAACCACTTCATAAATGTATGGCACAACAAAGGAGAACAAATCCATCAGGGCAACATTCAGCAGTCCATCTGCATTTAAAAGACAAAGGTCACTCTTGAAGACAGCAAAGGCCACATTTTGGACAGAGAGAAATGCTGGTCAAAGAGGCTATTATCTATGTTAAAATTGAACAGCCCTCCCTCAATAGAGGGGGAGGGATATGACACCATCTATCTCCAGTCTACAACATAGTCCTTTAAGCAATTCCAAGAAGGCTTCACACCTGTTTAACCCACTCAGGACACAGATAAAACTCCAAGTAGACTCAACAACCCTCTAAAAGGATGCAAATGACCAGCTGTCTGCAAGGAATATAAATCCTTCCATTCCCCACCATCCAGTCAGAGCTGAAGAAGCTTCTTGGATGAGAAACAAAACATCTTCAAAGAAAAACAAGAAAGTCCAGTTGCCTCCTGAAAAAGCACCTTTGGGTCAACCATGACCTGGATGCCTGAGAATTTCCATAGATGTTGTGGTTGTGGGTCTTGTTGATACGTTGTGATTTAATTTTCTGGGAGGAAAGAATGGTCAGTGGAGACGCAAGGTCATGCCGCCCTCATAATTGTGGCCATTCTGCTGTATTAATATTACATGATTAATTCCACTGACCTGGTCTACAAACTCCAGAGGACTATTTGTGTCAGCCTCCAAGAATCCTTCTGCTTGTTCTCTTTTCCAGCTGCCATAGAAACTGGGGTGGGGGGGGGGGGAAGAATAATTGGGCTTCGTGGGGGGAAGGGTGCTGGAGGATAAAGTTGGTGAAATGTAAAACTTGGGATGTTTTCTTGACTACACTCACTTGCTTACTGCACCGATGTAGCCTCTTATCTCTCTAGGCCAAGGCCAACCGTCTTGGCCTGCCAGATGTGTGAAACACCACCTGAAGATGCCCCAAATGACATTATGCCAGGGGTGGGCAACTATGGCCCTTTTATGAATTATGGACTTCAACTCCCAGAATTCCTGAGCAAGCATGGCTTGCTCAGGAATTCTGGGAGTTGAAGTCCATAATTCATAAAGGGCATAGTTGCCCACCCCTGCATTATGCACACCTCAGATTGGATGGCCAGTTTGAACTATTGGGGGTGGGAACATGGGATACCTTTCTACGTGTGATTTTCCACACCTTTTGCTTTAGATCTTGTATTTCTTCTGATGCCGCCACTTCAAATTCAGTAAAAGTCCTTTTCTCTATAACAATGGAGTCTAAGGTTTTCTTTCTTGGATTTTGAATGGAGCTTCACCTGACGTTTTGACTACAGGAGGGGTCCCCAAACTTGGCAACTTTAAGAACTTATGGACTTCAACTCCCAGAATTCTCCAGCCAGCATAGCACTACATGCAATCATACCTTTGCACTACAGCAAAGAGATGTAGCACTAACTCTTGGTTGACATCAGGAATTTTTACCCTAACCCTGCCAGTAGCAGTATTGAAATTGAAGCATGGCTATCAGGGAAGGATGCAAAAATCTCTGCTCATTGACAGAACTTTTTCCTTCTAAAACTTTCTGAGTTTTCCCCATGCAGAGGGGCAGGATCAGGGCCTTCAAAAATGTTGATGCTTTGCCAGTCATTTCTCTGGATGAGGAATTGGATTTCAAGGCATTGACTTTCTCTGACATTGACAAAAAATTTAAAAAGGCAGGGAAGTCTTGCAAATGTGAGGGAGGTCAAAAAAGTCAAGATGGTAGCTGAAACTACACCATTATATTCAGAGGTGGTATTCAGCTGGTTCTGACCAGTTCTGGAGAACCGGTAGCGGAAATTTTGAGTAGTTCAGAGAACCGGCAAATACTACCTCTGACTGGCCCCGCCCCCATCTATTCTCCGCCTCCTGAGTCCCAGCTGATTGGCTGGGTCTTCTTTGGTTGCCCTGAACAGGAGAACGGAGCTGGAAAGCAGGCTAGTGGGGTGGGGAGGGAATGGGGTTTTTGCAGTATCCTTCCCCTGCCACGCCCACCAAGCCAGGCCTTGCCCACCAAGCCACGCCCACAGAACTGGTAGTAAAAAATAATAATAATCCCACCACTGATTAATATTCTTATATTCTTGTAAGTCGCCTTGAGCTGCCTTGGACAAATAGGCAGCAGTATACATTCAATAAATAAGTAAATAAATTGAAGCCTGGTCTTTTTTTTTTTTTTAACATGATCAGTAAAAAAATGTTGAGGTTTTGCACCGTAGAGGCCACCATCTTAAGTTTTTTGCCTCTCTCCTGCCAAAGCTGCCTGAACACAGAAAATCCTCGACTTAAAAACCATTCGTTCAGTGACTGTTCAAAGGTGCAATGGCACTGAAAAAAAATGGGTTATGACCTTTTTTTTCACACTTATGACCATTGCAGCATCCCCAAGGTCACTTGATCAAAATTTGGATGCTTTACAACTGGCATGTACTATGTTTATGACCATTGCTGTGTTCCCAGGTACGTGATCACCTTTCGGCTAGCAAAGTCAATGCAGAAGCCGGATTCACTTAAAGACCATGTTACTAACTTAACAACGGCAGTGATTTCCTTAACAACGGTGGCAAGAAAGGTCGTAAAATGGGGCCAAACTCATTTAAATGTCTCGTTCAGCAACAGAAATGTTGGACTCAATTGTGGGACATGAGTCAAGGACATAGCTATAAATGTCCAAATTGCTCTGGAAATCTTGGTTAAAATCCCAAAATGAAGTACGTATTTCTTTTCTCCCCCTAGTTCCTTCTGCAAAGTCCAGGGTATGTAAGCCAGGCTCTGCCGTGTGATTAATTCTTCTACTTAATACAAGAGTAATCAGCTTTGTTTTTGTTGTTGGCAAGTAAAAGCCGTGAGGCTTGTAATTAAGAGGCATTTAATTGCCTGCATGGTTAGCGAGGTGAAGTCTTTCTGGATTTTTGTACCATTTAGATCAGAATCTGTCCTTTTTTCTCATCACTTGTGTGTTTTGTGTCTGATGTGTTGGGGGGGGAGGAGTGAAATATAATGAGAAGTTAGCATCTTTCAGGCGGAGATATTAGCTGGTCTTAAGGCAATAGCTTTTGTGTGAGAACCGACAAGTCCATTTTGAGGATGGTAGAAAGGACTCTAAATTTTTTTTTAATATTAAGGATCTGAGAAGGTTTATCTTTTCCCTTTCATCTTTGAAATCACAAGAGTTCTCAGAAACCTTCTCCTCCTTCCCTCTCCTCTCCTCTCCTCCCCTCCTCTCTGCTTTTCCTCTCCTCCTCTCTTCTCCTCCTCTCCCCTCTCCTTCTCTTCCTCTCCTCTTCTCTCTGATCCCCTCCCTCCTCCCCTCCTCCCCTCTCCTTCTCTTCCTCTCCTCTTCCTCCTCTCTCCTCTCCTCTTCCTCTCTTCTCTCCTCCCCTCCCCTCCCCCTTCTGCTCCTCCCCTCCTTCTCTTCCTCTCCTCTTTCCTCCTCTATCCTCCCATCCTCCCCTGCTCCCCTCCCCTCCCCTCCTCCTCCTCTCCTCTCCTCTCCTCTCTCTCTTCTCCTCCCCTCCAACTCCTTCTCCTTCCCTGCTCCTCTCTCCTTCCTTCCTTCCTTCCTTCCTTCCTTCCTTCCTTCCTTCCTTCCTTCCTTCCTTCCTTCCTTCCTTCCTTCCTTCCTTCCTTCCTCCTCCTTCCTCTTCCTAAAACAATATGCCTCAAATGGGCTAACTTACAGAATGTGTCTAAATGTCAGGAGGCGTGATCTCCACAGGGTTAAAATCTAGCAAATTTTTAAAGACATTTTATGACATGAAAATTGTCTTAAAGCATTTAATGTCACCATTCATTAAACATTTCCTGCTGATATTTAACGGTGCTGCACAATTTAACAGGGGTTAATTTCAAAGCTGATGCTTCTCCCTGAACTTGTCCAGGACATTCCAAGCTCTTTTCTAGATGAGGAAATATTTCCGAAGCGATGACCCAACGGGGCATGGGTTGTCTAGTAAATTAAATCCATTCCAAACCTGTGTGTGGCTGGGCCTTGTATACAATATGCTTAACCTAGTTCATTTATTTATTAAGTCAATTTACATGGCTGCCATGCTTAATCAAATAATTCTGGGTGGCTAGCAAAAACAATAAGCATAGCATGAAAAGATCTTTAAAACCATTCATTAAAAGCATAGTTGTGGCACCACGAAAACTCTCTAAAACATGAGGACAAAAAGCACATTCTGGATTCCAAAAAGCACATTCCTCCTCCAACACTTGGTGAAGTCTTTAGGGTCTTCTGAAAAGTAAGGTTGAGATTATGCAAATGTTTCTTTATTAAATTTACCCACATTTTGCCTTGGCACAACACAATGGGTCATAAACCAGCCAAATGGTCTACGTTAACCCAACACGCCAACTCACAAAAGCCTAACCAAGGTTTAAACTAACCAAGCTTAGATTTGGCCACATGGTATGAATTCAACAGTTCTCAAGTTTGTAGCAGACTGGATTGGGCCGGTTGTGTGAACTCACCATCTTTTAATATCTTTTTTGACATGCAAACAAATTGTCACAATGTTAAAAACGATGTTTTGAGTTCTACTGAATATCAAGTCTGAGACATATGAAAACACGGCCAGATTATGGTAAGTCTTGCAAAAAGTGTTAAGGTTGTGAATGATGGAGAACAGACTGTTGTTCAAAATAAGTTAAGAACTAGCTGGATTGATTAGAGAAGAATCGGTCCTTGTCTTGCTGGACATTATTTTCTGAAAGTGATTTGGAGCGACAGATTCAAACGCTTGGGACCAGAATTTCTATTGTTAAGGAATAGAATAGAATAGAATAGAATAGAATAGAATCTGGAAGGGACCTTGGAGGTCTTCTAGTCCAACCCCCTGCTCAGGCAGGAAACCCTATATCATTTCAGACAAATCGTTATCCAATCTCTTCTTAAAAACTTCCAGTGTTGGAACACCCACAATTTATGGAGGCAAATTCTTCCACTGATTAATTGTTCTAACTGTCAGGGAATTTCTCCTTAGTTCTAAGTTGCTTCTCTCCTTGATTAGTTTCCATCCATTGTTTCTTGTCTTTCCCTCTGGTGCTTTGGAGACTAATTTGACCCCCTCTTCTTTGTGGCAGAACCTGCTGAATACCATCTCTGACTTGTAACATGTCTGCTGAAGTTACCTGCAACATGTTTTTGTCTGTGTTTGCTCCATGTTGGAAAAATCTACAACTGGTTTGTATTATAAAGATGTTAAATTAAGGATCAGCCATCTGTGTTTATTTTTCTGGCACTGAATTAATGCTGCAAAACTGAATAATCTTGGAGTTCAGCACAGAGGTGGTATTCAGCCGGTTCTGACCAGTTCTGGAGAACCGGTAGTGGAAATTTTGAGTAGTTCGGAGAACCGACAAATCCCACCTCTGACTGGTCCCACCCCCATTTATTCTCTGCCTCCTGAGTCCCAGATGATTGGCTGGGTCTTCTTTTGTTGCCCTGCACAGGAGAACGGAGCTGGAAAGCAGGTTAGTGGGGTGGGGAGCCACGCCCACAGAACCGGTAGTAAAAAATAATTGAATCCCACCCCTGGTTCATCTGGCGGCTGGAAGGGTTTGATTCACCCCAACCAAGAAGCATGGCAAAGCATTCAGGGCAAGTCACAAAGTGGCTCTGTTTGAGTTGCTTCAGCGGCAGTTCCGTGACAAATACGGCAAAAGCATTTATGGTTTCACACTCAGCATTTTAATGCATCATGAAATCATCATCCTTCACTGATTTTAAGCCTGCAATTCTGGTGGCCCCACCTCAAAAAGGATATTGTGGAGGGAGGGAAGTTTCAGAGAGGTCAGTCAAGGTGATCCGGGGGGGGGGGGGCAGGAGTACTTTCCGTGTAAGGAAACGTATAGGTCAACTTCCCTGAAGTTTAAGGGCAGTTGCATGCTACAGGTAGTTCTCGACTTATGACAACAATTGAGCCCATTACTGTTCCTACGTGAGACTGCTGTTAAGTGAATTTACCCCATTTTACGAACTTTCTTGCCACCGTCATTAAGTGAATCAGTGCAGTGGTTAAGTTAGTAACATGGTTGTTAAGTGAATCTGATTTTCCCCATGGACTTTGCTTGTCAGTAGGTCACAGGAGCTCAGGACGCTACAGATAGTCCTCAACTTACGACCACAATTGAGCCCAAAATTTATGTTGTTAAACAAGAAATTTGTTTTGCCCCGTTTTATGACTTTTCGTGGCACATTTGTTAAGTGAACCACTACAGTTGTTAAATTAGTCACATAGTTGTTAAGTGAATCTGGCTTTGCTTAGCAGAAGGTCGCAAAAGGGGATCATTGACCCTGGGACACTGCAACTGTCATAAATGTGTCAATCATCCAAATTTAAATCACACAATCGGAGGATGTTAAAACAATCATAAGGGTGAAAAATGGTCATGTCACTCTTTTCAGTGCCATTGTAACTTTGGACGGTCACTAAATGGACTGTTGTAAGTCAAGGACCACCTGTACAACTGTCATAAATCTGAATCAGTTGCTAAGCATCTCAACTTTGACCAGGTGACCATAGGATGCTGCAACGGTTGTGTGATGATCCCAGGGTGGGATACAAAATAAACACAGTCACAAAAAACAGGTGAAGACCCTTTTATTCCTTCACTTTGCTTCCAAGCTCCAAATATCCTTGACTGGAGACAAAAAACTCCCCCACAAGCAGTTACCAAAAGGAGGAAAATGCCGTTTAAATTATAAAGAGTAAAAAGCAACACAAACTAGGCAAGATAAGGGCTGGAGGACATCCACAGATAACAGAATATACACTGCGAAGGACGCCAAACTTTGAGAGGAACCATAAACTAGAGATATTTCCATGCTTTGTTTCCAGCGCTCGCCCATACGCATGTCCGTCCTCTTATCCAATTGTCACAGCTGCAGCCCATGAAGAGGATCAAGGCCCTCTCCTCCCGAGTAGACCACGTCTCTCCCTTATCCTCTCCTCCCTGCATGCTCTAGCATGGAGAGGGGATGGGCCTGGATCCTCCTCTGACTGCCCAGCCGGCCTCTGCCCTTCCCCAGCCTCCTCCACAACCTCCAGAGCTACACTTCCACTCCCTGTCGGCTGTTCCTCCTCTCCCTCGGAGTCAGACTCCACCAGGGGCATGACAGGTTGTAAGTGTGAAGAACGGTCATTCCTCACTCTGTTCAGTGCCATTGTAACTTCAAACGGTCACTCAGTGAACTGTTGTGAGTAGAGGACTATCTGCACAGCTTTCTTACTGGTCCAAATTGCTGCCGCAAGGAATTTGCCTGTATACAAAACACCAGACACGTCACCTCTTCCAAAATACCAACGGGTCCGATGGAGTCTTTCTCTGTGTGCCTGGGCACAAGGGTGACTTCCTCTCCTTCTCTAAGCTCATGGGGGCCAATGGGATGCTTGCAGCTTATTCGTGGAAATAAATGGGATGCTGGAGGCTAGAAGTTTGCTTTGCAGGAGGCCAGGTGTCCCGTGAAGCTAATGATGCTGAGGGACAGGAAACCTGGCCTGTCCCAGGAGAGGAGACCACAGGCACTTCTTCAGGATTCTTCAGGCAGGATGCCAGGGACCTTGGCCCTCAGCCAAATGACTAGGCACTAAACAATTATCTTGCCAAAGTTTTAGTAACTGGAGGTGATTCATAGTTGCCCAAAGTGAAAAAGGCGAAGTGATGGTTTTGAAGTCTGGATTAATATCCTTGCCAGATAAATCGGCCTGGATTAAGCTGCCTTCTAACATTTTAATTATTTCTCCTTTCTCCCCGGCATTCTTCCCCAGCCAAACAAGTTTTGGGGTGATCAGATATCGTGCTGAGAGTTGACAGTTGGCTATAAGGTGGACTGACCAGGCAGGCTGCACAAGGATAGGGGAAGAAACTGGGCTGTTGTTTCTCGTGGAGTTCCTAGAATTGAGGAAGTACAGAAACACTTCTTCGCAGAAACAACCAAAAAACAAAACAAAAAATAAGTTATGGTCACTGGGGAGGACACGCATCATATCAAATGTTGATGCTACCATTTGGGGACAAATCTGATTTCAAAATAAGCAACCAGGGTTTCAAATCAGGCCTGAAGAGCGAGTTATTTACAGCAGGGGATACTAATATTCCAAGGCATTTTGAACCAGGGATCTCCAAACTTGGCAACTTTAAGACTTGGCATGGCTGGCTGAGGAATTCTGGGAACTGAAGTCCACAAGTCTTAAAGTTGCCAAATTTGGGCAGCCCTGATTCACAATGCTGGGCTACAGCTGGAGATCTAGGTTCTTGGACCTCCTCAGCCATGGAGAGTCTTGGGGAGGGGGGGTTCTGAGTCAATCCCTCCCCTCACCCCCAAGGGTGGTGAAGACACTGTATTAGGAGTGGGGAAACCCAAGTTTTGGTTTCCCCCTTAGATCCAGAAGCTTTGGGCCAGTCAACTCTCTGACCCAAAAGTGAGAGTGGTCTAGCAATCAAGGTATTGAACTACGAGACCCAGATTACACTCCTTCCTCAGTCATGGAGGTTCATTGGCTAACTTTGGGTCAATCCTTTCCTCTCAGCCCATCAAGGGTCAGTGTGAGGTAATTAGTGAGGTTGCTAGACTGCCGCAAGGAGACCCTCTCTGTAGTTTCCTCTCAGTGGCAGAAGCTCCTTGGAGGACCTTGGACCACTCCCTCCCTCTCTCATCCAATGTACCTCACAAAGTTGCTGTTCAGGAAACAAATAGGAAGTGGGAAGTATTACTGACAAAGCCTTGAAATTCTGAGGGAAAGGTAGGATGTGCAACGAACAATAAAATAGAGAAGATAACCTTACCGAAGGGCAAACTTGTGGACTGGACTGATATTTACAACAGTTGTAGCATCCAGAGTCACATGATAACCATTTTCACACTTCCTTGCAGGCTTCCAACAAGCAAAGACACTGGGGGGGATTGGATTCACTTAACAACTGCATGATTCGGTTAACAACTGCAGGGATTTGCTGAATAATTGTGGCACAAAAGGTGGTAAAATTGAGTGCAGCAACTGCCTTGCTTGGCAACAGGGGTTCTGGTCGAATTGTGTTTGTAAGGAGAGGTTTCCAAATTGGAAAACGTTGGAATAATCTCCTGCTTCACCCATCCTTGTCCCTCTCTCCCATCCATGCGGTGTGGACATTTCTCTTTTCTATGCCCAAATGCTGAGGTACCCAACCCACACATGTTGACTCAGAAGCAACATAAAAGCTTTCCTCACCCCCCCACCTCCCGTTGTGGTTTCCCTTCCCTCGGCTAATTAAAGCCCTCTATCTTCCCCCATCATCTCATGTGATTCAAAAATGCAGAGTTAATGAGAATAATTGTTCCCCATATTCTGCTATCCTGCCACTTTGAAGTTTTTCAAGCAACTTTCATTCACCAGCGCTGGGTGAAAATAAGTATTTACTGCAGCGCGCTGGGCAAATTGTGCCACAGGCATATGTCATTTCCCTCAGTTTTCTGTCTTGTCTGTACACAGCAAAGAACAAAAGGTTTCCAGACGAGCAGCGCAGTCTTAATTCGTGCTGTCTCCTTTTTCCTACCCTTTCTTCTTCCTCCTCTTCTTTTTCACTCTCCAATCTGGCAGCTTGGCAGAACCTCCCCAAGGCAGCCCCCTCCCCTCAACCTGGTGCCTTCCAAATGAGCAGGACAAGCTGCAGGTTCCCAGGCAGTCAGTGGGTGGGGTCCCTTGGGAAGGAAAAGCAGGGAGTCCCAAACATCTGGAAGGCATTCGCTTGGAGAAGGCTGCCGCGAGGGTTCTGGAGCAGGTTGGAGCCCTGGTAGGTGCCACCTCCTCCTGAAGGGCTGCCTGTTTAGCCTCTTAAAAGCTGACTTGGGCTTGTTAAGGGAATTTTTCCGACCTGGTCTCTCTCTCTCTCTCTCTCTCTCTCTCTCTCTCTCCTCTCTCTCCCTCTCTCTCTCTCTCTCTCTCTCTCCCTTTCTCTCTCTCTCTCCCTTTCTCTCTCTCTCTCTCACACACACACAAACACACACACACACACACACACACACACACGCTAACCCTGCTGCTCTTCTCAGGGAGTTGGGGATAGGTAGGCAGGCAGGAAAGAATTTGAAGATGGATCAACAGGTTATTTTATTTTAATTTTAACAGATCCTGGAATGAAGCCGCTTTGGGCAAAACTAGTTTTCTAGTAGAATCTTCTTCCCAGCATCTAGTCAGGAGAAGACTTCCTTAAATCTAAAACTTTCTTAAGACTCAGGGAATTTGCACGCACGCACACACACACACACACACACACACACCATTTCACAACCTCAAATGGGCAGCCTAATGCTTTCTAAAAGCTGTGAGCTGCATGTAGTTTTGAATGGGGTGGGTGGGTGGGATATCAAATACAATGGGATTTATTTATTTATTTAGTGTAGGGCAGAAATACAAGGGGAGAGGCCATGTGAATTGTTTTCAATTTTTTCCTTCCTTCCTTCCTTCCTTCCTTCCTTCCTTCCTTCCTTCCTTCCTTTTCTCTTTTCTTTCTTTCTTTCTTTCTTTCTTTCTTTCTTTTCTTTCTTTCTTTCTTTCTTTCTTTCTTTCTTTCTTTCTTTCTTTCTTTCTTTTCTTTCTTCCTTCCTTCCTTCCTTCCTTCCTTCCTTCCTTCCTTCCTTCCTTCTTTCTTTTCTTTCTTTCTTTTAGTCAGGTCTAACTTTTTGTTAAGTGCACCTCTTGGCAGGATGTTCATAGTTCAAAGGCCAAAAAAAACCTCCCACCACAAAAAAAAATACTCTGCTTTGATTGGCATTTGCAGAGGCTGAATGGTTGACGATCTTATGCCTCATGCTCCCCCCCACTCCAAAGAAAAGAACTGCCACACTGAAAAGAAAAGGACAAAAAGTACAAATTTGCAGAGGCACAAAGGTACACGTTCTTATCCGCCCATTTTTCCTAGACTTTAAACTGAAGAGAATAGAGCTCATTTCCTGGGAAAAAAAGGATGACTCAGTCAAACTGGGAGTCTACAGTCTGCTCGGGTTCTTTCATGATATCCTGCAAGATTTCAGGGCTCCCACGCAAGATCTCAGGAGATTTTGGAGCAAGATGTGCCATGGGATGGAGCTAAGACCGTCCTTTGGCTGTGCAGCTGGCAGGCAAAGACAGCTAAATGTATACCATTCTTGCTTTCACTTAGAGCCTCCAAGACTCCATGCACCTGTGTGTACTGTATGTAGGTACATACATTATTATTTTATTTTATTATTCGTTGTTTGGGTTGCCCATCTTTCCTACAAGGCAACTCTCGGCAGCTTACAGATGATAAAATGATAAATAGAAAAGTAATTAAAATGTTAAAATGATGCAGATTAAAAACGTAAAACTGTACAAAAAAAAAAAAGGACTAAGAGATGGACAGCATGTAGATGAGGTCGTCTTATCCTGTGCCAACCATTTCCAGACAGTGATGAGTGATTCCTTGGGGCACCAAGCCAACTGGCTACTGGATAAGTTTTAATATCCTTCAGAAGTCCAAAAGGGGGAAGGAAGGAAGGAAGGAAGGAAGGAAGGAAGGAAGGAAGGAAGGAAGGAAGGAAGGAAGGAAGGAAGGAAGGAAGGAAGGAAGGGAAGGAAGGAAGGGAAGGAAGAAAGGAAGGCTAATTTTAACAATTAGAATTGAATAGAATTCTTTATTGGCCAAGTGTGATTGGACACACAAGGAATTTGTCTTTGGTGCAAATACTTTCAGTATACATAAGAGAAAAGATACATTCGTCAAGAGTCAAGAGTTAAGAATCATAAGGATAACTAGGAGATAACTATTAAGGATAACTAGGAGACCAGGATAAATCACCTTAGACCAGGGGTCCCCAATCTCTGGTCTGTGGACCTGCACTGGATTATAGCATACCAGAAATTGGGCAGCGCAAACAAGTGAAGCCCCATCGGTGGGATGCAGGCAACACGTGAAACCATGCCTGCTCTGGTCCATGGAAAAACCTCTGTCCACAGAACCGGTCCCTGGTGCCCAAAAGGTGCACTTACTATGTTACAGAGCCCCTGATTATGACATCGAACATGCAAACAAGCTAAATACACTACTAACAGGAGCAGCATCCTGCCCACACGCTTTTATCTTTCTTGGTGACTTCAATCTACCTCATATTAACTGGACCCTTAACGAATGTACAACTGAACACACACATGCAATCTTCTGCAATGCAGTAACAAATCTGGGACTAGAACAACTAGTAACCAAGAACACTCGACTTAACAACTGCCTTGATCTCATCTTCTACAATAGTTTGAATTCAATTTATGGAATACAAATTAAAGAACCTTTTTCCAACAGTGACCACAACATGATTGACTTTTGTCTCAACATACGTCCACACAAAAATCATCACAACGATGCAATCCCCAATTATAATTTCAAAAATGGCTACTATGATCTTATAAACAAAGATCTCTCATCCCTTGATTGGCAATTTCTATTCTCTGGATGCAATACTGTAGAAGACCATTACAATATATTTTTACTTGAAGTCAAAAGAGTCATCAAACTACATGTACCATTAACAACTCCCCAAACCAGAAAAAACAAATTGCCCAAAACAATAAGGGAGCTTCAATCCAAAAAGAAATCAATTTGGTGGAAAAACAAATCTGGTCATGTCTGCCAACTTCAAAAGCCGATACAAAAATTTATGCCACCAGATAAAAACTGAATGCACCAATTACCACATTAAACAAGAGGAAAACCTTCTATGCACCAATTCCACCCGCACTTTCTACAATTTTGTAAACAACAAACTAAAAGACTCAAGGTCCATCCCACCCTTGAAAGGACCTAATGGTAAAGACTGCAACAACAACACCATTAAAGCAAACCTCTTTAATACATTCTTTGGCTCAGTATTTGTAAACAGCAATGGATCGTGCCCAGTATTTTCTAGTCGAACCACAGACAACTACAATGTTTTAATATGTAAAATCGATTTTACAGAAGACATTGTTGAAAAAGCTCTGCGCAATCTAAAATCATCTCTATCTATTGGACTGGACGGAATATGTGCCTACTTCTTTAAAAAGCTATCCACTGCCATAGCCGAACCTCTAAGCATAATCTTTGAAAAATCTTTCAGGACCAGCTCTTGCCAAAACTATGGTCACAAGCCACGGTCATCCCCATCTTCAAAAAGGGAGACCCCAGCCTAGTTGAAAATTACAGACCAATCTCTTTATACTGCATCATCTGTAAAGTCATGGAATCAGTTATTAACCAATCCATCATCCTCCACTTAGAAACAAACAACCTACTCTCTAATAAACAATTTGGTTTTAGGAAAAAACTATCATGTAATCTGCAACTCTTACACTGCAAAAACGTATGGACTACACAACTCGATCAGGGCAAAGCAATAGACGCAATATACATAGACTTCTGTAAAGCCTTTGATTCAGTGGTACATGACAAACTACTCCTAAAACTAAAATCTTACGGTATCTCTGGACACCTGCATAACTAGATAGAAGCATTCCTGTCAAACAGACAACAAATGGTCAAAATTGGGAGCATCCTATCAAATTCTGTATCTGTCAACAGTGGTGTCCCCCAAGGCAGTGTTCTAGGACCAACTCTTTTCATACTCTGCATAAATGACCTCTGTGATCATATCAAGAGTAACTGCGTTCTCTTCGCTGATGATGTAAAGCTATTCAACATCACAGACAATACTGCTACCCCTCAAAAAGACCTCAACTATGTATCAAACAAATGGCAACTTCAAATCTCAACAAATAAATGCTCTGTCCTACATATTGGCAAAAAAAATCAGAAAATAAAATACAGGCTGAATAGTCAAGACCTTGTTGATGATCCAAACTCTGTCAAGGATCTTGGAGTACTCATCTCAAATGACCTAAGCGGTAGAGCCCACTGTAACTCTATAGCCAAAAAGACGTTAAGAGTTGTTAATCTAATCTTATGTAGCTTTTTCTCTGGTAATATTACACTAATAACTAGAGCATACAACACATTTGCTAGACCAATACTCGAATACAGCTCATCAGTCTGGAACCCACATTACGTATCTGATATTAACACAGTTGAGAAAGTCCAGAAATATTTCACAAGAACAGTTTTCCACTCCTCTACTCGTTGCAGAATACCTTATGCCACCAGACTTGAAATTCTAGACCTAGAAAACCTAGAACTACGCCGCCTTCGGTCTGATCTAAGTATAGTATATAAAATCATACATTGCAAAGTCCTACCTGTCAATGAATACTTCAGCTTCACCCATAAGAACACAAGAGCAAACAACAGATACAAACTCAAGGTTAATCGCACCAAACTTGATTGCAGGAAATACGACTTCAGCAATAGAGTGGTCAATGTCTGGAATACTCTACCTGACTCTGTGGTTTCTTCCCCAAACCCTCAAAACTTTAATCTTAGACTGTCTACTATTGACCTCACCCCTTTCCTAAGAGGTCTGCATAAGCGCACCAACGTGCCTATTGTCCCTGTCCTGTTGTTTCTTTTATATATTTTTTTATTTTTCTTATATGTATCCATATATTTATAACTATATGTTTTACCTATTATCTTGTAAGCAATTGACAAATAAAAAATAAAAAAAAAGGTTGTGGGCCTCTGCCCTCAACTGTGTCTTTCCTAGAACCTTAAAATAAATCTCAACGTTGCTTTTGTTTGAAAGAAGAACCAGTTGGGAAAGTTCTGCTTTTGGAGGGCCTGAGACAGATTCCGTTGCGTGTGATTCTCATGCCAAGATTCTAACTGCTGTTCAAAGGAGCAGCCTGTTGGCAACCTTAAGGCTGGGACCTTCAGCCACTGGAGGAGGATCATCTCGGGCGGCGTCTGCACAAAGGATGCCCATCAGCCATGCCTCTGGGTGGCAGCCTGACTAGCCTGGCTCTCAGGAGTTAATTGGAGAGCTCTGGCTGAGGGCTCGGAATCTCCCGCCATCATAACTGCCTCTCTTTCTGGCAGGCATCTCTTCCTCACCCTGGCAAAACACCTTGTTGTGAGATGGTCAGTTGGGGAAGGTGCAGCAGGACTTCACCCCTTCAGACTTTCTTCCTACCCTTGCTAGTTAGAGGAGAACTTCTCCTCCTCCTCTTCTTCTGTAATTAGACCTGTTGAGGGGAAAAAAAACATGAGAATGTCCTCCTCCTCCTCCTCCCCTTTTGTTATACACCATGGAAGTTCTCAGAAGAACCAGATTTGAGGTTCTTTGACAGGTTCTTAGTCTCCATACCCAACAACACCCACTCTCACATGCAGAAAGTACTTGTAAAATTATTTTTGGCCTATCCACACTCTTGCCTTGATCTTAAAATACACACACACATACACACCTCTCTCTCTCTCCCTCTCCCTCCCTCCCTCTCTCTCTGTCTCTCTGTCTCTCTCTGTCTCTGTCTGTCTCTCTTTTTCTTTCTCTGTCTGTCTCTCTCTCTCTGTGTCTCTCTCTCTGTCTCTCTCTGTGTCTGTCTCTCTGTTTCTCTGTCTGTCTCTGTCTCTCACACACACACACATATATCTACCTACCTATCTACTTAATTTATATATCTAATCTATCATGATTGATTCCCCTCCCCCCCCATTTGTGGGCTGGAAACATGTGAAAGTTAAAGTGTACATCTAAAAGTTGGTATCACAGTTAGTATTCAAAGGGGTGGGTTAGGGTTAGGCAACCGTCATTAATAAGAACCTGTTGACAAGAATCCGAATTTTGATCACATGACCAGGAGGATGCTGCAAGGGTTGTATGAAAAACCATCAGAAGTTACTTTTCTGTCAAAGCCATTGTAACTTTGAATGGAATGAACAGTTGCAAGTCGAGGACTACCTGTACACTAAGTGTGGACTTGGACTTCACCTGTTTCAGTGCTTCTCCACGTTGAGGAGTAACTTTCAACTATTTAAAAAAAACGGCTTTTCGTTTTGCATTTTACATCCCGTCTTTCCGCATTGCCTTAACTCAACATCCAGAGAGATCAAGGCGGATGGAAATTTTCTGCAAGTTATGGCTGCATCATCAAAGTATGTCTCTGTGTTGTTTGTGTGTTTGTGTGTGCGTCCCCATATGTGTGCATGTGCATGTTTCCTCTCTCACTCAATAGCCACGATGTTTTGTTTTGTTTTTGTTTAAAAAAGTGTCTCTGTGCTGTGCAGCTTGCACGAAAAAAAAAATGTATTTCCGTTAGTTGAGGCTGTGAAGCAAAATTCTCACTCGCTCAACAATCGATTGTGGTTTCTTCTATATGTAACAGTGGGCAGATGGAAGGACATGAGTCAGGCCTTGGAGGGGCTGCTGGATGCTCTTTGGCTGATTGAGGACCTGAAACTGCTCCATGCAGTGTGCTGCTTCCCGTACATTTCATTTCGATGCACAGCTGAAAGCAGCCTGTCTATCTGGCTAGGCTAATCATGATCCTACTTCTCATGAAGGTGGCCATAAATGCAGTCTAGGATAGTTTGCTTCAGCCTGCTATAAGGTTAGCAGGTTTTCCATTCTCTTTGGAAATGCATTTATTTCCCACAGTTATTCATTGACATTAATAGTCTTGATCCTTGCCATAGAGACATGCATATGGACATATTAACATCTATCATGCTATATAAAATTTCTGTCAACAGATGAGGGTATTAAAATAACCCAAACCTTTGCTAAGTTTCCACTTGCATCTTATAGAACTTGTACATTATTAACGACAATTTGGAACTCATTTGGGGGGGGGGTGTAGCCCTGTGTAAAAATGCATTGTGTACATTAGATGATTATATATATGGTATATATACATACATATACAATATTTCCCCCTCTTTTTTTTTTACCTTTTTTACCTACTTCTTTTTTCCTTTTTAATTTCCTCTCTCTTATTTTATTGCATTTAATCTCATTGTTCTGAGAATATAATATGGATGTTAGATATGTGAACTGTAACTGAACAGAACTGAAATTATTTCTGTCCAATGTGGGATCTGCAATTTTGGGTATCCAGTCTAGGGATCTGCTAGCCCTGTGAGGTAGGCCAGGTTAAAAAAAAATGCTATTTTATGCATCAGGTAGAATGAAAGAAGCTATATTTCTTTCTGCTTCCTCTGATACCAAACCTGAAATTCTTCAGCTTCATGAAATTTCAGATTGTCCATCACCCCCCACAAATGTTTATTATATGAAAATAATTTCATAAATGCTACTTTAACTAACAGTACCATAACTTCGTAAAAATAGGTAATATTTAAAATATGAAAAATATAAGAAACAGTTTTCCCCCTAAAACTGCTGCTATCATTGATGGGAAGCACGATGAGTATCAACAAGGGCCCAAAAATTAGTTGTAGATTATTGAGCTTTAATAATAAATTACCAAAATCTTTCAGGTTCGACCAATTCCTATTGAATGCCAGCCATTTACTAACCCCTTAGATAGTCTTACTGATCCTTGGGAGTCAATATTGGCCACGTTGGCAGAGCCTGTACTAAAATCAAGGTGGGGCTATTCTGAGTTTCTCTCTCAGAATATTGTAACAGAATAACAGAGTTAGAAGAGACCTTGGAGATCATCTAGTCCAACCCCTTGCTTAGGCGGGAAACCCTATATTATTACAGACAAATGGTTGTCCAATCTCTTCTTAAAAACCTTCACTGTTGGAGCACCTACAACTTCTGAAGGCCAGTCATTCACTGGTTAATTGTTCTATCAGGAAATTCCTCCTTAGTTGCTTCTCTCTTTGATTAGTTTCCATCCATTCTTCTTGTCCTGCCTTCAGGTGCTTTGGAGAATAGCTTGACTTCTTCTTCTTTGGGCAGCCCCTGAGATATTGGAACACTGCTATCATGTCACCCCTAGTCCTTCCTTTCATTAAATTCACAATTCCTTCGATCTCTATGCTATCTTCTCCGGGTCCTTCCATAACAGCTCCCTCAAACCTTCTCTGAGACCAGCTCTACCTTCCCTTACAGGAACACGGAGCAGATCCAGAGTGGCACAGACTGGAAAAGGAAACAAACAGAGCAATGCACATTGATCTGTTTTAGTACCAGAAATAGACTTTACCATACTGGGTTGCTATCCCAAAATCTAATTTTTCTTTTTTTTTTGTCTGGCTCTTTTAATTCTTTAGTACATGCAGAACATCTTCAAGGAAAATACAAATAAAAAATCCAAGAAGGTGGCCACCAACACAGGATCAAAATCCTCCCCCCCCCTTTTTTTTACATGCATGGCACATATTTGATCATGTGACGGTGGCTTCCCTCTTGACTTTTTAGCTGCTCTTGTAGATGCATCTTATTTCTTTCCTCCTTTCTGGTGTGGGTGTGTTATTTTCAAGAGTCTCCTAGAAACTAAAGCAACTCTTTTAAAATAAAATAATTACAATCCAGAATACAAGGGTGTGCATCTGTTTTAGTGGCTGAGGACTACAGTCAACTCTGTTTTGGGGAGGGTGAATGAGAACATCCCATATGTGACAGGGATGGGGATGAGGTTCAGTAGGAATGTGGGGTGCTGCTTCCCTTCTGACTAGCACCTTATTTCCAGTAATGCAGCCTAAAATTACATTGGTGTTTTTAACACACTGCTCAGGCAGGAAGCCCGATACCATTTGAGACAAATGGCTGTCTAATCTCTTCTTAAAAACTTCCAGTGTTGGAGCATTCACAATCTCTGGAGGCAAGTTGTTCCACAGATTAATTGTTCTAACTATCAGGAAATTTCTCCTTAGTTCTAAGTTGCTTCTCTCCTTGATTAGTTCCCATCGATTGCTTCTTGTTCTGTCTTCAGGTGCTCTGGAGAATAGGTTGACCGTTGACCCCCCATCTTCTCTGTGGCAGCCCCTGAGATAATGGAACACTGCTATCATCATGTCACCCCTAATTCTTCATCAAATTAGACATACCCATTTCCAGCAACCGTTCTTCATATATTTTAGTCTCCAGTCCCCTAATCATCTTTGTTGCTCTTCCCTGCACTCTTTCTAGAGTCTCAACATCTTTTTTTTTTACATTGTGGCAACCAAAACTGGATGTGGTTTTCCAAGTGTGTCCTTACCAAGACATTATAAAGCGGTATTAACACTTTACGTGATCTTGATTCCATCCCTCTGTTTATGCAGCCTAGAACTGTGTTGGCTTTTTTGACAGCTGCAGCACACAGCTAGCTCATATTTAAGTGATTGTCCACTAGGACCCCAAGATCCCTCTCATAATTAGTACTATTGAGGAGGCACCACATATACTATAACTGCATTTAGTTTTTCTTGCCTAAACATAAAACCTTGCTTTTTTTATCATTGAATGTCACTTTGTTAAATAGGGCCCAACGTCTGTCAAGCTCCTTTTGTATCTTAAGCCTTTCTTCTGGAGTGTTGGCTGTTCCTGCCAGCTTGGTGTCATCTGCAAATTTGATGGGTTCCCCATCTATCCTCTCATTTAACTCATTGATAAAGTACTTGGCCTAAGATAGAGTCTTGGGGAACCCCACTGCACACTTCTCTCCATGTTCTCTCCATGCAGTTCCATTTAGGACTACACAGTGAGTGCAGTTAGTCAGTCAATTACAAGCCAGAATTTTGTTGCTAAGTATTTTTGCATTGTAACACCAAATGATGCATTTCTTCTTTGAGGGATGCAGCATGATGAGTCTTAAAACTCTTACTCACAGATGTTTTGTTCATTTTTCTGAGTTGGAGGGATGATTATCTCCAGGGTGTGGTCAAAATAATCAAGATGTTGGCCACGATAATACAATAGAAGCTCCACCTTTTTATGTGCAGTCTTCTTCTATGTGATTCTTCAGTTTGGTTGGTTGGATCATGGCCATTTGCTGATAAATGTCTCTAAGCATTACTTGGTCATTCCAGGAGTGGGTTAAAAAAAAAAGCAATGTGTATTATCTGTCTGAATCATTGTCAACACCTTAACATGGGGTTTGTTATGTTTCACCCACACTAAAGGGCAGTGAAGCTTAGCTCTTGGTTGGTAACAATAGACCAACCCATGGCTTAGATCGAATTAGCTCACCTCCACAGATGGTTCCAGGTACTGTCTCAGCCAAGTGAGAATGTTTACCTGCACAGGTAGCTTTTCCAAAAACATCCTTTGGAGAGAAAAAATGGAAAGCTTGTGACAAAACAATATGTACAGCTAGCACACAGAAAGAAACAAAATGAACTTCCTGTCTACATAAAGTAGTGGCCATGGTTCAGAACTACTCTACCTTCAAGCTTAGGACAACATATGAGATTGGCTACTTTGGAATCCTGTGGAATCCTTCATGCTCTCTAAGCTTGGTGGTTTTCTTGCAGATGTTTCATTACCCAACTAGGTAACTTCATCAGAATGCCCTTCTAGCACCAATGATGTTGGGTAATGAAAGGTCAACAAAACCACTAAGCCTAGAGAACACTGAAGACCCCACCGTTCAACCCTAAGTTACAAATATTATTTTCCATTGGCTGCCTTTTTCCCCTGCTGCATTTATAGGAAACCAGATCAAAGGTGGTGTTTCTGCTACAATTTACTCCTTTGTGGATCTTGGTGGTAGACAACACTTCCCTGGCCCGAATATTTGATCCATCTCCCCTCCTGATTCCTGAGAGATTTTTAACTATCCATTACAGAAGCTTCCATTTGTCTAAATTTGCCTTTCCCCCTTCCAGATGCTGCAACATCTGGATGCAAAACAGCCTGTGTTCTCTCCTTTCCCCATCACTTGCTTGGGAGCTGCAGCAAGGCAGGATACGGCAAGATGGCATGAATATTTCCAGAAGATTAAATGGTATTTTTTTCATTCTCCTCTTGATTAGCCCAAGGGGATGCCATTTGGTTCAGGATAATCTCTTCATAGGGGGCACAGTGACCTAGCAGTTAAGATGCTGGGCTTGTCAACCGAAAGGTTGGCAGTTTAAGACCCAAATATCGTGTGAGCTCCCATTCTTGCTCCAGCTCATGCCAAAGAAAGCAAACGCAACTAGATAAATAGGTACCATTTTAGTGAGAAGGTAACAGTATTCCATGAGCCTTGGCTTATAGTCATTCCAGCCACATGGCCATGGAAGCATCTTTGGACAATTCTGGTTCCCTCAGCTAGGAAATGGAGATAAGCACTGGCCCCTAGAGCCAGACATAATTGCACAGAGGAAACCTTTAGCACTTAGCACTTAGCCTTATATGCCCCTTCACAGAGCTTTACAGCCCTCTCTGAGCGGTTTACAGAGTCATCATCTTGCCACCAATAATCTGGGTTTTTATTTTACCGATAAAATAAGGAAGGATGGAAGGCTGAATCAACCTTGAGCCATTCAGAGTCAAACTGCTGACGGTTGGCAGAGTTAGCTGCAATCCTGCATCCTAACCACTGCACCACCCCAGCTCTTTACCTTTAATCTCTTCATGTTTCCCTTGTATTGAGCTCAACTGTGAATAAAAGGTCTTGAGGACTGGTTTGGGGTGGTGTTGGAGACATTGGGGGAAGGAAATAATGAGTGTTAAGACCTGGAAAGACTAACCCCTGATTCATGTAGTGTAGGTGCAGGTGAAAAACAGAGGATGTTCTTCAAGGCAAGGCAAGAAGCAACATATTCAGTCAATAACCATACCTTTATTTATTCCACATGGTAAGGCATCAAAATGATTACACGTAACAGTTAGCAATCATGTATATTTGCTTTAAAAACATGGAACTTTTAGGGTTTTTTTCCCCCACTCTAGGAAAGAGGAACAAGCTTGATGGCTCTGCTATGGCTTCCTTGCAGACTGAATTCCCAGTTTACCACCAGTTAAGGAGGAGATGTTTTCTTCCTGCCACAGTTTTGGAAAGCTGATGCATCTCACCCTGTTTGTAGGGGGCAATGAGCTTCCATGGGGCGCAGTCTGAAGGGGCAAGAGAAGGCAATATTCACCACTTCCAATGTTTAGAAGTGCTTTGCATGACATCAGCAAATTTTGGGTTAGAACTGTTGAAGTTTTTGGTGGGATCTGGGTCTCTTCCCAACCCCAGCTTGCAAATGCTACATGTGTGAAAGACAAAACTGTGGGAAGAGAGGAGAGTTACAATTCAAAATAAAGGTATCACCAAGTAGGACGGGATTATGGTGCAGACTCTCACCTTTTAAATATTATTAACATATTTTTAAAGATATTAATAATTGAAATTAGCTTCAGCACAGCAAAAGGAAGGAAGGGAAAACAAATGCTCTAATTTTCCTTGTGTTAAACACAATCTATCTACATCCTGCAAAGGCTCCCCCCCCCACCAATCAATTGCCATTCTGTTTAAAATTAGAAAACAAAACAAAAGCTACTTCAAGACACAAAAATTCTAAGCAGATTTAGGAACTGGGATCCTTCAACAACAATATTTTTTAAAAGATTTATATTATTTTAACAAATAAAGACCCGAAAGTAGACTTTTTTTTTTCAGTTAAATACTCCATGAGCCAAGGAAAGAATCTTTTGTACAAGTTATTGTGCATCTTTTCCTTTCTTTTTTTTAAAAAAAGCATACTATAGTGCAAAGCAACAACAATAACATCAACGAAGAAACCTGGGCCAAATATTGGACCAGTTGTATAAAAGAGATGCGTGTGTTTTTTTTCACATCTGGGGACAACAGTCTGTCATAAACCTGAACCTTTGGCTGTGGTTTGCAAGTTACAACTAGCAAGAAATTACAATAGGTACACAGTCTCTTTCAAATTTCTCTGCCTCGTTCAATATCCTATAAAATACATCTTTGGAGAACAGACTAAGGTACTCTGCTCATTTGAGAACATGTTCACTATCATGTTGCTGGCCCTCACTGCCCACAGCGCTTTAACTAAGATCTGGTGTTTATACAAGGCTAAATGCATCCCTGAGTATAGACAGACCACCATCTCCCCTTTGTCCAAATCAGAATTTGAAACCAACCCCATATCTGATCTTCCAATTTTGCCGCTTGGAAAGCATGGGTGCTCTAAGTGCAGAATGTAGATCAATGTTCCTCAAACATGGCAACTTTAAGACATGTGGACTTTGACTCCCAGAATTCCCCAGCCAGCAAAGATGGACTTCAACTCCCAGAATTCCCCAGCCAGCGATCTGTTGCTAAAGTTGAGAAAGACTGTCTTAGATAAACCATGGATGTCAGTTAAAACAAAGGAGAGGACCAGATCGAGGAGAATCTTTTCAGTTTCCTGGGTGTTCCAAACAAACTCTCAGATATGGATGTGAATGAATGACCCAAAATTATTTTGAAAGATCCAGTCACGGTTGTTTCAAGGCTAAATATTTACGAGGACCAAGGGGGAAGACCCTTCCAAGTTTCCTGATGATACCCATCACCCGCAGGATGTTACAAAAGGGGACCTGAGGCAGAGGGCGCCAGTCACCCTAAATATAATACTGTCACAGTTGGTAAATGGCAAGGGTGCCTGCAGGGAGGGGGAGGGGTCAAAAAAGGCAAGATGGCGTCCACAGTCACACCATCAAAACCCTGCCCTTTTCAAAGATGGGCTATGAAGCACATGAAAAAGTGGTGGAGATTTACTAGGATGGATGTGGCTGCCTTCTTGAGTTATTTGACCTGTTGAAACGGGGAATTCAGACATGACATGCTTGCCAATTTCTGTTACACGTCTGCTATCTGCAGATCCCATAGGATCACCTTGACTGCCTGGCACCCTTTAGATCTGCTGGACTCGATCAGAGGTGGTACTCAGCAGGTTCTGACCAGTTCTGGAGAACCAGTAGCAGAAATTTTGAGTAGTTCGGAGAACCAGCAAATCCCACCTCTGACTGGAGATTTTACAGTATCCTTCCCCTGCCACGCCTACCAAGCCACACCCACAGAACCAGTAGTAAAAAAAATTGAATCTCACCACTGGACTCGATCCTTATGTTTTTTACCCGAAGGGATTCTGGCTCAGAATTTTGGAGGTTTATCAACTAAACACTTGGAGGGCTTCAGGTTGCAAAAATAAAGCTCTGCTTAATAAAGGTTATTTGGTGTCATGCAGGTTTAAGGTTACACCTAAGGACAATTCCCCCTCTCCTGCTTTTTTTTTTAAAGAATACAATCTAGTTGTTACTCAGATTTTGACTCCAACCTTAGGCAAAACACACCGGTTTCTTTATTAGACTGAAAACAACAGTAAGGAAGAACAGAACAGGTTTATTTAAATCATGACCAAAGCTAGAGATTAATTTTGGGTGGTGCTCTAGGATTTAAAAAAACAACAACAACCAAATATTTCCTGTCTTCCTCTCCCACCCAAGAACTCCGTGCTGTGTGTGTGTGTGTGTGTGTGTGTGTGTATGTGTGCAAGTGATATTTCCTTTTTGAGCTGTGTAAGATGTGGCGATGGGATGAGTTACAGACATTGCACTGGCTTAACAGTAGCAAAACAAAGACAAAAAAAAACCAACCACCCTTGGCTCCCACTCTGAACACCCTCCAAGGATCTACACCTTGATGCCTCTTTTTTTAAAAAAGAGAATGAGCAGAATATTTTTTTTCACACAACTAATATAGCCAAGAACAGCCATCTGCAGGAGATGCCTCGCCTGGCTTAGTCTCTGGACAAGATGCTGAACTTGGGATCTTAGATCAACTGCTTGGTCAAACTGTGGTCCTAATTCATGAAAGGACTAAATTTGCGTCTGAGCCTTGCTGCGAATGTCAGCAAATGAGGCTCTTTTTAGCTCTGTCTCCATCTCACTAGGACTGGTGGAGACCAGCCACCGTCGCTTGTACCCTCTGAAGTAGTGAGGAGTAAGGATGGGGACACTTGGTTAGCACCAAAACCTTCCTACCACATTCAAAAACTAGAGGGCTGTTATCGTTTGAATAAGTGCAAAAAGCTACGGCCCAACCAGAAATCCCGTCCTTGTTTAGCTCTGCTCACTTTTAGACAAAGCTGTTTTGTATCAACTCAGGCCTTGATATCTAAGATTCTGCCTGCTCTGGATGGGGATCGTTAATGACTCAGGTTTATGGCTGTGATTGGAGAAGCACCAATCAATTGGTCACAAATTCATAAGTAGCTAGAAAGAGATGGAAAGAATGGATCCATTTTCCATCTCTGGAGAGGTGGATTATCATTCCATCTTTTTGGGTCCCGACAGGGAGATTGTACCTTTCTCTACTCATGACTTCTCACCTGGCCATCTTTACCTGGGGATATCAGAACGAGGGTTTAAAAAAAAAAAGCCACCTCAACCTCTTAATGGGAAAAAGTGGGACATCGAAAAAGCTTCAGCTCAAATTCAGAAAGAGAATTCTGACCCAAGTCCCAAGGAAGGAAATCACAGTTGCGTATTTTTTTTTTCATGGGGCTGAAATAGCAGAATCTTTTCACGTGTTCTGGGGTCTGTTGGATTCCCATTCTGTCACCAAACTTTGTCTCCTGCCCTGATCTTTTTGTTCTTGCCTCCTCTTAGAGAGGAGAAAGCGTGTGCAGTGCAAAAGAGGGAAACTTTCTGATCCTAACTTCAGCCTGACCTGGATTCACAGACCTCTGTCATCAGCTTCATTATTCGAGGGACTAATATCAAGAACCTTTAATCCATCCATCCATCCATCCATTGGAAACACTGCTTGGCCTTTTGAGATGATTGCTAAGGACAACCTTCTCTAACCAGCTGTTCTCTGGATGTGTTGGATTACACCTCCCATAATCTCCAAGCTGGCTGGGGATACTGGAAGGTATTATCTGACCTATCTGGGAGACACCAAGTTGGAAATGCTGAACCAGAGCTTTTTGTGTTTGGCCATTTTTGCTACAACAGAGAAGAGTATTTCTTTTCTACCTATTCTTGTGTCTGTTCTGGACACAACAGACAGTCTTTCGTGGCTGAGAGACACCAAGGTGTGTGCAGGTAACAACTCCAAGTAGTCCAAATCCATCTGGATGCCCCAAGTTGGGGAAAGGCTGCTGCAGACCATTTGTTGAGAAGAACCTAGGAAGATTTGTTTTGAAATGTATCCAAATTCATGCTATCTCTAGCCTTCCTGTGCTTTTTCCGTTTCTTATTATCTTATGTTTTGGACAAGAACGATCTCATTTGGGATGCCAAGGCCACTTTGGAGGTGGAGTGGACAGGATCGCCAGTTGCAGCTCTTTTTTGGTTCTTTTCTCCTTTGACCCACCAATTGGTGAAGAACATGGCTTGGCCTTCAGTGCTTTTTCAATATGGCCTCCAGACAGCTTCGTCCATCCTCCCGGTTGTTGTCATGGTTGTTGGGGAGTTACTATGGCTACCGTCTGCTTCCACACCATCAGCCTGACTGGTGAGACTGGGGTTGATCAAGTTGTTTCCTGCCGTGGCACTTGGACAAGATGGCAACATCCTGGTTGGTGAGCGCTCTCCTCCTGCCACCATGGAGAACTGGTATGATCCGGAAGAGGCACCATAGTACAAGTGGTAGGGAGAAGGATTGGCCTGGAAGGGTCCACTCTGGTTTTGGGTGGAGCTGGGGTATGGTGGGGGAAGGTAGGTGTGGTGGAACCTAGTGGCCGTTGGCATGCTGGTCATACTGAGGCCACCGATTCCCGTGGCAGATGGTGTCGCTGTGTAAGGGAAGGCCGCAGGCATGGCACCAGGGTAATGCATTCTTGGGTCTGGAAACCGGGTCTCGGTGAGGCCTGGTAGAGCAGAGAAGGACCGATCAAACTGCCGTGGGTCGGAGAACGGGCTGAGTTCAGAGGTACCTAATTTTGGAAAGAGAGAAGAGGAGAGAAAATAGGAGAGAAGCTGTTAATTTTGAATTTCTTTTGCAGCAAATTGCACCTGTTTCAGGGAACAACCCTGTGGGGTGAAGGATTTGCTGCAATAGGTTAATGCAGAGGTCTCCGACCTTGGGCAACTTTAAGACTTGTGGACTTCAACTCCCAGCTATGCTGGCTGAGGAATTCTGGGAGTTGAAGTCTATAAGTCTTAAAGTTGCCAAGGTTGGAGACCCTTGGGTTCACGTCTCCCCCAGATTTCTGCTGGTGCAATTATAAACCAGGAATGAAACTGTTTAGCTGTTCTCCAGGGCTACACACAGACAACACAGCAGCGAGTCCTAAAGCTCACCAGCCCATCTGCTTTGGCATACGCAAAGAGGGCGACACAGAGGAAGTCTAGAGACCCTGCCAGGTTTGGGTGGTCTGTTTGTACTGAGACAAGCTTGAGGGACGGAGGTGATAAACACACCGTTGAAAGCTCGCTTAGTGTAGGTCATGTTATTTCTACAGTAAGAGGTTGTGTTGTTGGTTTTTTTATTCACAGCAACTGCAAAAGGCAAAATGAATGAGGAGAACGAAGACTCTTTCTTCTGGACAACGCTGCTTCCTTGGCAAGAGAGGAGAAACAGCTTGACTAATTTTGGCATTTCTTCCCAAATGTGCAGGAGCTCTAAGAACTGCTGGCATCTGTAGGACGGGTGGGTTAAAACTAGCAAGATGGTGGATGGAGCATCAACTGACGCTAACCCAGCAAGTTTAACCCTCTCTGAGGAGGCAACCATGTTTTACCAACTTTATTATTATTATTATTATTTTTAAATAAATTTTATTAAACATTTCCCAACAATTTATAACATATCAACACTTTCAACAACATTCCAGTATCATCAACATTCATATTCATATATTAGTTACTGTATTACTTTTGTGTCTATTGTCTAAACAGATGTACCAGGCATCCCAGACCAAATAATAATCAGATTCACCTCTACCTTTTAACTCTAAGGCCAGCCTGTCCATCTCAGCACAGTCCAAAATCTTTCTTATCACTGTCCCCTCAGATGGTATATTATCCTATTTCCAGGACTATGCGTACACAATTCTGGCCGCAATTGTTATATGTAAAATGATGTATTTGGTCTGTCTTATTATTCCCGATAAAAACAGTTCCGGTCCGAATTCAATTTTTTTGTTTTTGTTTTTTTCCATCCACTTTTTAATCCTACTCCAATAACTCTTGGCTTCCGAGCATGTCCACCACATGTGGAAGAAGGTGCCCTGTTCACTTTTGCATTTCCAACATTCTGGGTTTCTGGTTGGGAACGTGTTTTACCTACTTTAGCCGAGAAGATGGTGAGATCAGGTCATCCTGTTTAATTTCAATTACAGAAAAGCCTCAACTTACAGGTGGAGCCAGCATTTTCATTGCTAAGCAAGATGGTTTTTAAGTGAATTACATCTGATTTTATGACCCTTTTTTTTTGGTCACGGTTGTTAAGCGAATTATTGCACTTGTTAAGTGAATCGTATGGCTGTTAACCAAATCCAGATTTCCCCCATTGACTTTGAATGTTGAAGCCAACTAGGATGGTTGCAAATAATGATCACGTGACCCCAGGATGCTGCAGCCATAGCGAATACATGCTGGTTGCCAAGCAACAGAATTTTGATCACGTGACCAAGGAAACGCTATAATAGTTGTAAGTGCAAGGACCAGCTACAGGTCCCTTTTTTCAGTGCTGTTGTAATTTTGAACAGTCACTAAATGAATGGTTGTAAGTTGAGGACTACAGGTAGTCCTTGACTTACAACAGTTTATTTAGTGACTGTTCAAAGTTATAACATCACTGAAAAAAGTGACTTATGACCATGTTTCACAGTTGCAACCATTACAGCTTCCCCCGTGGTCACGTGCTCAAAATTCAGAAGCTTGGCAAGTGATTCATATTTATGACAGTTGCATATGATCACCCTTTGTGACCTTCTGACAAGCAAAATCAATGGAGGAGCCAGACTCACTTAACAACCAGGTTACTAATTGAACAACTGCAATGATTTTCTTAACAACAGTGGCAAGAAAGGTCATAAGATGGGGCAAAACCCACTTAGCAAATGTTTCACTTAGCAACAGAAATTTTGGGCCCAATTGTGATCGTAAGTCAAGGACTATCTTTGCTTGTAATAATGAATCTTAAAGGGTTTTTAAAAATACCTTTGTGGGTGGGGATAATGGGGGCTGGTTCCTCCAAATTCATTCAAGTAAATTCTGAAAATCCTTTCCATCTAGGCTGAAGGCTGAATCACTCAAAGGAACTGTAAAATGCAACTGAAATTCTTTTCTTCTTCTCTTGATTTTGCTTCTTCTCTAGTTCCACCATTGTCATTGCAATTTTTCAGATCAATCTATGATCTGGCGTGGTTTCATAAATTGTACTGAGAGTTTCAACACTATTGATCACATCACTATTAATCCCAGGAATTTCCAAGTAGATATTAAAGTCAATAGACCAATTCTCTGACTAGACACAAGGAATTTTCCAATATTTCCATGTAAAAGAAGTGTCTTAAGTAAGCTAGGAAATAAATAATAAATAATCCAGACCCAAGATATTTTGTTTTGTTATTTTGTCTGCCATTGGAGATGCTTGGAACCAAATCAAAGATTTTCTACACGTTCTCTCATTCTATTACAGACTCTTCCTCAAACCTTAACCCATTTTTCCCCCCTTTCTTCTCTTTCTTCTACAGTAGGCAGAAAATGAGATTTAACCAATTATTTGGAGACATTTGGAAATCCAGCTACGGGTCTGAAGAAAATTACTTCTTGTTTGGCCCTTGGGTCTTTTAAAACAATTTTTAAAGCAAAAATGAAATGAAAATTAGCTCTCAAATGGAGGCTTGGGTAGAAAGTTTTAATGTGTTGCGCCCAACACGTCCCAACAATTATTTTCCTCAGAGGCAAAAAAAAAAAGCATTGCTTCTTAGGTACACAGGCAACCCTTCACCTGGATCCCAGCCGACTGTATAATTTTCGTCTTCCCTATCCCCTGAAAACATTCTTTCCCTGCTGTGGCAGCAGCAGTTTCAGATGGATAGTTTTCTAACTAAGCTGCCCACCTCCTTGTGACCAACTCTGTTCTCTCTCTCTTGTCTCTTCTGTCCTGCTCCAGCCCAAAGCGTGCCTGAGAGTTTGCGCTGACTCATTCACGGACTCGCTGGATCATGCCAACGTATTCTTAGGCGACACTGGCTGTGAGAACTCCAGAAGATGAATATCTTGAGATAAACGGCAGGCAGGCGCCATGCGCTACCCAGCCGCTCGATCGGAGCAAAGGGAGGGCTCGCCTTCCTTCATTATGTTTCACATGGCCATAAATAATATTCCACAAAGAGCAAATTCAAACGAAAAGCTCAGCGCTCAGGGCACATTTCCCCCCTTTTTCTCATCCTCTCTAATGCATTCCCAAAAAAAAGTTTCTGGAGAGGCCAGATTTTATGGGTTGGAACTTGCCACTCTTGGCAAAGGGCTGCCCATTGAGAATATAAAAGCAACAGTGGAAATGTGCTAATTACTAGCAGCTTGCGAAGCATAACAAAACAAAGAGGCGAGTTATGCAAAATACATCTCTCTCCTCTATGGGTTTAAAAAGAAAAAATAGAAGAGGAAAACGGGGCTCCAAGCAGCTCTCCTTCTTAGAATTGCTAAAGTCATTAGAGTGTTAGCCTCGTTTGTTTGATTTCGCTACTTGTGAAAATTTTCTACCCAATCCCCCTAAGTTCTCACATTTGTCATCTTTGCAGGTTTGTAAAGCCAGGAAAGCTGAAGCAAGATTGTA
>NC_142016.1:12501357-12596357 GCF_049901735.1 Notechis scutatus
GTGCTTTTTTTCAAGAGGCAACTGGACTTTCTGGTTTTTCTTTGAAGACGTTTCGCTTCTCATCCAAGAAGCTTCTTCAGCTCTGACTGGATGGTGGGGAATGGAAGGATTTATATCCCTTACAGGCAGCTGGTCATTTGCATTCTTTTTCCATTCCTCTCCATCCAGTCAGAGCTGAAGAAGCTTCTTGGATGAGAAGCGAAACGTCTTCAAAGGAAAACCAGAAAGTCCAGTTGCCTCTTGAAAAACCACCTTTGGGACAACCACGACCTGGAGGACTGAGAATTTCCACAGACAACTCCCTGAATTCCATATCCAGCCCTCTCAAGTTTGCCAGGTTTCAGAAACACCGGTCTATTGGGAGATCCCAATCATTGCTTCTTTTTCTGATTTTGTTGGGCCGAGGAAACATCAAACTCTGAAAAAACATGTGGCTTCCCTCACCAACAGCTGCATCAATCCCCCACCAGCAAACATGGGGAGAGGGGTCAGGGCAGGGGTGGGATTCAACCGGTGTTACTACCAGTTTGGTTACGTTTTGCATGCACTTGCGTGCTTTGCGCACATGTGCTCCTGATGCGCGCTGTGCGCATGCACGTATAAAACCTTAAGCTGTGCCGCCCAGACAGCCGAAAAGCGCTGTGCTTTTTCAACCTCAGCTGTACGGTGCAAAGCCGCTGAGGTTGAAAAAGCAGGAAATAAAGGACAGGTAAGAGCCCGGGCGGGCGGCTGGGCCAAACAGCAGCAAACACAGGACCGGTTCTGTGTGTGCTGCTCTTCAGAGCTACCAGTTCTATAGACCCAGGCAGAGCCGGTAGCATCCCACTCCCGGGCCAGGGGAAGAACCGCGATATGCGTTTTCCAATACAAAGCATGCAACTTTTGTACTTGCACCAGTGACTGCAATTCTGTGGCATAAATGTTTCCTTTGCATGATGTCATGCTGCACAGTTCTTCCTTTTGATGCCATCGTGGTTTTCTAGCAAACCTGAACAGGAGCAGCCTGAAAGGAGAAAACAGGCCAGCAAACTTCTCTGGTTTTAGGATTAACAATAGGAGGAGGGAAAAAGTGTACGGCCAAGTTTATGTAGCGCTCACCTATTCTGCCCCCAGTTGGCTTCTCCTGAATGCTAAGTAGGATTTCACCAGTGTCCTTTCTCTTTCTTTGACCTGGACATGTTTGTAGCAAATTATCTCCAATCTGGACAAGCAAGACTCAATCACAGATATTGTGTCTGTATTTCCTGAGCTATCTGGCCTCCTCCCACCACCAGCTGCCCCCCCGCCTCACTGGCCTGAGCCTCTCAGAATTGGAATCAAGCCACCCAAGAGAGAAAAGGCAAGCAAAAGAAGAAAGGGAGGTATAACTGCACACATCCCTCCTCTGGATTTCTAAGAGCCTCACAAGGTCAATGCATCAATTTTCCCCATTCAATTCGGCGGGGGTGGAGCCGCAAAGAAACTGAAGCCACTGGAAAAATGTAGCAGGAAGGGAAACAGAGCCCAGGGCTCCATGAAAGGAAGGGACCAGAGGTGGTTATTCAGCAGGTTCTGACCAGTTCTGGAGAACCGGTAGCGGACATTTTGGGTAGTTCGGAGAACCAGCAAATCCCGCCTCTGACTGGCCCCGCCCCCATCTCTTCTCTGCGTCCAGAGTTCTAGCTGATCGGCTGGGTCTTCTTTGGTTGCCCTGCACAGGAGAATGGAGCTGGAAGGCAGGTTTAGTGGGGTGGGGAGGGAATGGGGATTTTACAGTAACTTTCCCCTGCCACCCCCGCCAAGCCACGCCCACAGAACCGGTAGTAAAAAAAACATTGAGTCCCACCACTGGAAGGGACCGGTGTGTTTTTGTACTAACAAATGGCAGGCCACCTCTTCTGCGGGAGAAAAGGTAAAGCCAGTTGCTCCAAGCAGTATAGAGAAGGTGGACAGAAATAAATGCAGATGGGAAAGCTTTCTTTTCGAAGTCTTAGCAATGCAGGGCTGGGCTCATATACCGAAAGAAAGGCAGTTCTCCACATGTATTTAGCGACGGCTTAGTATTTCCAGGCAGGAAATACTAATTTCTTTCTTCTTTTGCTGTATCCTCATCACCTTGCTGACTTCTCATGCTTAATCCAGAAGCTGGGCAAGTTTAAGCTGCCCTTAGCCTTCCTGCGTTAAAAGTAGCATCTCCTAATTCCATGATGGCGAACCTATGGCACGCCTGCCGGAAGTGGCATGCGGAGCCATTTCTGCCGGCAGGCGAGAGGTCCCCCCGGAAGAGCCCCACTGGGCATGTGTGCGCCACCATCTGACAGCTGATTGTCGGCTATCTGGTGGGAATGCTCAGGGGGCAGGTGTATGTGGGAGACGTGTGCATACATAGAGACATGCAGCGCATGGGTGGGGGGGTCTCACGTGCATGCACAGAGATGCATGGTGTGCGGGGGGGTTGCACACGCATGCGCAGGGGGTGTGGGGGCTCCCATGTGTATTGTCTTCTGGGTGCTGGCATGTGAGCGCACGTGCACAGTTTTTGGCACGGGAGCCCAAAAAGGTTAGCCACCACTGTCCTAATTCAACACTATGGGCAGCCTTAAGGTGTATATAAAATTGGCTGAACTTTTGTCACTCATCTCCTTGGAGAAGAGTCAAGAGACGGCAGAGACTTAAAATAGGGACGGATTGTACCAATCGGAAAGAGTATCTATTGTACAGTGGGATCCCTTGCAGTGGTGGGATTCAAATAATTTTTACTACCAGTTCTGTGGGCGTGGCTTGGTGGGCATGGCTGGAGAAGGATACTGCAAAATCTCCATTCCCTCCCCACCCCACTAACCTGCTTTCCAGCTCCATTCTCCTTTGCAGGGCAACCAAAGAAGACGCAGCCAATCAGCTGGGACTCGGGAGGCAGAGAATAGATGGGGGCATTTGTCAGAGTCAGAGGTGGGATTTGCCAGTTCTCCGAACTACTCAAAATTTCCACTACTGGTTCTCCAGAAATGGTCAGAACCTGCTGAATACCCACCTCTGGTCCCTTGGTCCTCTCTCTGAGTTGTTTGCTTGCAGGCATTTCATTACCCAATTAGGTAATATCATCAGTGCAATGATGGGTGTGGGGTTTGCTCCCTGTTTATGCATAGTAGTTTCTCCTGCTAGTGTTAGTGGAGGTGTGGTTTTCTTAGTGATAGTTCCTTGATCAGGGTATTGTTTTGATTGTTTATTTTATGACTTGGTTGTTTGTTTGAGTCTTTGTCTAGTGTTAACCCCTGTTTATCTTGATGTTGGCTGCTGGAGAAGTTACATTCCGGTCTTTTTGTTTCCTTC
Source organism: Notechis scutatus (assembly GCF_049901735.1). Lineage (NCBI taxonomy): Eukaryota > Metazoa > Chordata > Lepidosauria > Squamata > Elapidae > Notechis > Notechis scutatus. The sequence continues at coordinate 12,504,667 of NC_142016.1, forward strand.
TTAGCTTTTTGTTCTTTTTGTTTTGAATAGCATATAAATACCCTAATTTTAGCAATACCAATGCCCTAACAAGACCCTAATCAAGGAGCTACCAAGGAGAAAACCTTACTCCACTAGCAGGATAAGGTACTATATATAAACAGGGAGCAAACCCCTTACTCACTAGCAATGATGAGGTGACCTACTCAGGTAACGAAATGCCTGCAAGCAAATAAGCAAGATCAGAGAGTCCCAAGGACTCCAGAAAAGCATTGCACGAAAACAGATTTCTTCTAACTCAGGATTGGGGACTTTAACACTTACACTTTAACACACTTGTCTACAATTTGGCCCCTCCCATTCCCAAGATGACATCATTGGCCAAACCTTACAGGGCACATTCTACCGAAGAGCAACACAAACTTTCTTTCACACCATCACCCAAAAGGGTCCCAAAGGTGATTTTTCAGGAGGCAACTGCGCTTTCTTTTTTCTTTGAAGACATTTCGCTTCTCATCCAAGAAGCTTCTTCAGCTCTGATGGGATAGCACCTTTGGGACAAGCATGACCTGGATGACTGAGAATATCTACAGAACCACACAGAGCCAAAACCACGGGCCGGGCATGAAGCGATCTGATAGGTTCTTGGTGCTTTCTGAGCCTGGTGGTTTCCTTGCAGAGGTCTCATTCCCCAAAACTAGGCAACACGGTCCAACTGATGTGTCGTTTAAGTGACACGGTGTTACCTAAGTTTGAGTAATGGAACGCCTGCAAAGGGAACCATCAAGTTCAGAGAGCACCAAGGATCCCATTTCAACCCTTAGCTACAAGTATTCTCCTTTCACGAGACAATCTTTTCCACCCCCTGGCTGGCGGGTGAATTTTTCCACGCGCTCTCCAGCGCGAGACAATGCCGGGGACGGACAGACAGACACAGACACCCCTCTTTGCCAACTAGCAACTGGGCTGCTGGGGAAGTAGGGGCGGGGAGCTCAAAAAGACAGCGTCTTCTCCCTTTGGCTTTTTGTGCATGTGCGTGCACACGTACCCGCTAGCAAGCAAGCCAACCCGGCTCGCCTCCTCTCCGCCCCTTCTTTTGCCCCGTGCAGACGCGGAGGAAAAGGCGCTGGCTCCCGGCAGCTGGGTCAGGCGTGAGCGCCTCCTTCTAGGTCAACAGACAGCTGGAGCGTTGCTAGGCAACCGGCCCCTGCTCTTCCTCCTCCTCCTCCTCCCCTCCCCCCACCGCCCGCCCGCCTGCAGCCACGGCAGCCTCCTCGCACCGCCTTGCACAGGCGCAAGGTCACGAAGGAGGAAATCGGCCTGCACCGCCACCCCAAGGAAGCCAATTTAAAGAAGGCCGGGTTGGCGCGCCCTCGCTCGCCACGGCTCGGAGGAAGAAGGAAGGGCAGAGCTGGCGGGTTCCCGCCGTGCAAGGACGCCCACGCCCTCGCGGAACGACTTTTTTGCCCCTCCTATGCCTTTCTGGCCTCCTCCCCGCCGCTCCCCACACCCCCAAAGAGCTCGGACTTTGCTCTCTGGCACAAAGGCACATCCGGGCATTTGCATCCGTGTTTTCTTTTGTTTTGAAAACCTTGGCAAGTTAAAGGATGGGTGGACTGCAACTCCCAGAATTCCTCAGCCAGCCATGTTGGCTGGGGAACTCTGGGAGTTGAAGTCCACCCGTCTCCCAATTTGCCAAGGTTGAGAAACACTTGATTTACATCCCAGGTTGGCAAAGGGGTATGGGAAGCCACCACCAGCACCGAAGAATGAAATATTTAAAAAGGCAAGATAAAATATTTATCCTAAAGGAGAAATTTTTTAAAAAATCTTAAGGGAGGCAGAAACCAACTCCAGTTTCCCTGCCCCAAGCAGAAACTGAGAAGGCCAGTTTTTAGAACAGATTTGGTCATCCATTCAGAAAGACTGGGTCAGACAGAGACTCCAGATAAGCAATACAATTAGGCAACCGAAAGATTGACAAGATTAGCTCGGACAAATATCTAAGATTTGAATTTCATCTTTTGCCTATAGAGCCAGCCATGACCCCTACAATCCGGAAGGTATAAAAACCCACCCGCTCTCAACTCCATTTGGTCAACTGCCCCCAAACCACAAACCTTGGTGGTTCTGTTCACCAATAAATGGGCCTTCTTTCCAATCAACCTCCAGCCTCCATTTTGTTTCCAGCGCTTTTCTCCCAGTTTGGAACTGGACCTGGACATTCCTTCCTTCCAACTGGGATGGGGCACAGGTATCATCAGGATGGGACTTTAGGTTAGGGGTTCCCAAATACAATAGGACAAGTTGAAATAAAAGATGCAATGTCCAGGTTGGACTATCGGAAGCAAACCGTGAGTTCTAGACTTAGCCTTAAAAGCCAACTAGGTGACTATGGGCCAATCAGCAGGAGACTGTGAGTTCTAGTTCGGGTTTAGCTAAGAAAGCCAGCTGGGTGAGTTTGAACCAGTCACTCACTCTCAGCTCACAAGGTGGTGGTTTTGGGGAAAACAGGCAGAGGAAGGTGTGTTGGATATGTTTGCCACCTTGATTTATTTGTAAAAATAATAAAGGCAGGATATAAATAAACTGTGACTCTCATCGTGACTTTTCTGACCATGTCCTGCAGGCCTCTCAAAAGGCAATGCCAAATAATAATTGCAGTGTTGGACAGACAAAGAGGTCAGTCAGTCTGCTGAATACAAATGCCAAATTAAGCAGTTGATGACAAGTCAATGCTGCTATCCAATTTGATTTATTGTGCTTGCCCGATTAGGGCCAGAGACACAGAAGGACTTGTGACAACCTGAAGGCTATTTCTAATCCCCCCCCCCCCGCTTTAGCTTCCTTGACAACAAAACAAAACCAAGCAGCACCTTCTAATTCCACATTAAGCAGAGGTGGTATTCAGCAGGTTCTGACCAGTTCTGGAGAACTGGTAGCAGAAATTTTGGCTAGTTCGGAGAACCGGCCAATGCCCCCTCTGACTGGAGATTTTACAGTATCCTGCCACGCCCACCAAGCCATGTCCACAGAACCGGTAGTAAAAAAAATTGAATCCCACCACTGACCTTAAAGTAAAATATTCTACCCAGTTAATACATTAATACTGCAATAAACTTGATTTGTCCAACTTTTATTCAGTCAACAGTCACAAAGCGATCTCAGCGTTTAACCTTAAGTTCATCTTGTACTAATTATTAAAGAGGCTTAATTTAGACACAGGAAGGCAAAGGCAGAATTGTGATATCCAACGCAAAGCCAAGAGACCCCTCCTAACAAATTTTCCTAATAAACTTATTCATATTACATTTGGAATTTTAGCTCAGTTGTATTTTTAAATATGGGAAATACCATTTTCTCCCCCCCGCACTCCCAAACTAACGAAGTGGTAAAGCCTCTTGAAGATGCCAATAATTAACTGTTGTTTTTCTCACATTTAGCCTTCAGTTTTTAATTATAACAGAACCACTTAGATGGCAGCTATCACTAGATAAGTATTTTTGAACAAAAATATTGAATAAGGATATTGAAGATATTGTCTCTTAAAGCAGGGGTCCCCAACATGCCAGAAACTGGTGTTCTGACCAAAGCTTCCTGAGATAATTAAGCACATGCTTAGTGAAAACAACTCTTCTTTTATTTCAATGCTAGGAATTATGTTCATTCCCAGCCCATAATGGGTCCCAAACAGTCCCTTCGAGATAAGCACTCAACTTTCTTTCCTTTGAATTGGTGCCAACTACAGTATCAAATGAATTATAAAAAACCAACCGAAGTACAAAGTCCACACAGAGCTTCAAGGATTAATCCGAACAGAACGAACGACTTTGCTTCCTGCAAAGGTTTCTTCACCTTTGCCTGATCTTTATACCTTATGGGAGGGACAGTCACCTCCAAGCCTTACTCCTGAGTTGCCCCTTTTGTCTCAGCAGCTCTTGCCTTCTAGCAGCTCTGCGCACCGGCACACTAGGAATAGGCTCCCCTTGCTCATCGGCCTCGCTGCTGCCAGACTCCGAAGGCTCCGGAATCACCACTCCTCTCCCAGATGGTCCTGGCCCCATCTCTGCATCGAACATAGGACCCTCGTCCGAGTCCTCTCCAGACTTCTCGAACTGGTCCCTGTTCTTCTGCACTGCCCGATTCCACTGCCGTCTGCAACGGCTGCTGGCGAACCACAACAACTGGGCCGCACAAGCAAGCAAAGCCCCATCTGTGGGATGCAGGCAGCACATCCAGTCCACGGAAAAACCTCTCTCCATGGAACCAGTCCCTGGTGCCCAAAAGGTTGGGGGCCAATATCTTAATTTCTGTATACTCTCCCAACATGCAAAGTTTAGTTTGATTTAGTTCCGGGGTCTCCAGCCTTGGCAACTTTAAGCCTGGAGGACTTCAACTCCCAGAATTCCCCAGCCAGGAATTCTGGGAGTTGAAGTCCTCCAGGCTTAAAGTTGCTAAGGTTGGAGACCCCTGATTTAGTTTACATGTGTTGAAAGTTAAAACCTACCCCTCTCCTAGAAAAATGAAATATCCTAGGAAATATTAAAAGGCAGAATATTTCCCCTCAAAAGAGTAAAGCAGAAACTCAGAGAGGCAGAAACTCGGCACCCCCATTTTTGCTAATGGGCTATTAAGGCCTAGGCCAGAGTATTCTACATAATAAGGGCCTCTACCCATCTCACCACCTGGCACCTGAGAAGATTGCATCAGCCAGCACTCAGATGAAGCCATGTGGTCCAGACAAAGCCTACAAAGTTAGTTAAGACCCCCGCCCCTGGGAGTCTGACAGCCAATGAGGTACATTTCTTATACAGGAACCGGAAACACCCAACAGAGGTTATAAAACTAAGGGTCTCTCAGCATCTCAGCCCATTTCCTTCTTTCTTCATCCAGGGCATGTGATCCTGTCCACCATTAAAACATCTTTCCAAGCAGTCACCTTGTTTCCAGTGTCTTTCTTCCCCACTTGGAACTGAATCTAGAAGGCTATTTCTTCTAACACAGGTAGTCCTTTTTGAGCCCAAAATTTCCACTGCTAAACAAGACTGTTGTTAAATGAGTTTCCCCCCCATTTTACAACCTTTTGTCCCATCTGTTAAGTGAATTACTGCGGTTGTTAAGTTGGTAACATGATTGTTACATGAATCTGCCTTCCCCATAGACTTTGCTGGGCAGAAGGTCCCCAAAAGTGATCACATGACCCCAGGACACTACGAGCATCATATCAATTGCCAAGCAGCTGAATTTTGATCATGTGACCCTGGGATGCTGCAACGGCTGTGTGAAAAACAGTCATGAGTCACTTTTTCAGTGCTGTTGCCACTTCGGAACGGTCAATAAACAAATGATTATAAATCTAGGACCACCTGCAGCGTTTCCCTTATCCTTGTTTTTAGTGTTGACCTGATGAGTTTAGTTCTTTTAAATTCCACACATTTTCTTAATGGACACACATTAGAATTGCTAGCACACCACTCTAAATTGCTACAACACCTGTTTCCAAAGCAGCTGCCAAAATGCTTCTGCTACTATCACTCTTTGACATTAGCAGCCCACCCACATAGACAGGATCACAACGTTTCTGGTGGTGGGTTTGTGTAAATGCCAGTTCCTAACCTCATCCAAAGGCTCAGTTGCCTGATAATATCTCCATTCTTTCTCCCCCCCCCTCCTATACCCTGCTATGCTCTTGGCTCTGAAAATCACTGTTTTAATTTTTCCCATCATGCCCCCAGTAGATCACCCAGCTTGCTAGCTGGGGAATTCTGGGAGTTGAAGTCCATGCACGCTAAAGTTGCCAAGGTTCAGAAACCCAGGCTGACAAAACATGCTCAACGAACGGTCCTTAATGGTACTACATCCACATGGAAGGAAGGAAGCAGTGGGGCATACCACAAGGCTCCGTCTTAGACCAAATACACTTCAATATCTTCATAAATGACTTAAATGAGAGAATAGAAAGGGAACTTAAATTTGTGGATGATACTAAACTGGCAGGAATAGTCAACACCCTAGATTTATTTTACTTTATTTATTTAGAATTTAGATGATCGGCTCAAGATCTAGATGGATCTTGACAGACTTGAACACTGGGCCCCATCTAACAAAATGAAATTCAATGTAGAGAAAAGTAAACTTAGGCAAGAAAAACCAAAACTACACATATAGACTGAGTGAAACCAGGCTTAATAACAGTAACTCTGAGAGGGATCTTGGAGTCTTAGTGGACAACCAGTTAAATATGAGCCAGTAGTGTGCAGCAGCAGCAGCCAAAAAAGTCAATGCAATCCTAAATTGCATTAACAGAGGGATACAATCAAGATCAAGGGAGGTACTAATACCACTCTATAAAGCCTTAGTAAGACTACACCTAGAGTACCGCATCCAGTTTTGGTCACCATACTATTTAAAAAGATATTGAGACTCTAGAAAGAGTGCAGAGAAGAGCAACCAAGATGATTAGGGGACTGGAGGCTAAAACATATGATAAACAGTTGCAGAAACTGGGCATGGCTAGTCTAGGGAAGAGAAGGTCCAGGGGAGATATGATAGCAGTCTTCCAATATTTGAGGGGCTACCATAGAGAAGAGGGGGTCAAGCTATTTTTCAAAGTACCTGAAAATCAGAGAAGGAATAATGGATGAACAAGGAGAAGTTCAAACTGGAAATAAGGAGAAATTTTCTGACAGTGAGAACAATCAACCCATGGAACAGAAGTTGCTTTCAGAAGTTGTGGGTGCTTCATTACTGGAGGCTTTTAAGAAGAGATTGGACTGCCATCTGTCAGAAATGGTGTAGGGCCTCCTGCTTGGGCGGGGGTTGGATTAGATCACGGGTCCCCAAACTGGGCAACTTTAAGACTTGTGGACTTCAATTCCCAGAATTCTCCAGCCAGCTGGCTGGAGAATTCTGGAATTGAAGTCCTAATCTTAAAGTTGCCCAGTTTGGAGACCTCTGGATTAGATTACCTACAAAGGTCCACAAGTCCACAAGTCTTAAAGTTGCCCAGTTTGGAGACCTCTGGATTAGATTACCTACAAAGGTCCACAAGTCCACAAGTCTTAAAGTTGCCCAGTTTGGAGACCTCTGGATTAGATTACCTACAAAGGTCCACAAGTCCACAAGTCTTAAAAAGTTGCCCAGTTTGGAGACCTCTGGATTAGATTACCTACAAAGGTAGGTAACTCTTCCAACTCTTAATCTGTATCTGTACCCTGGTCCAATATATTGAAGAAATTTACAATGACAGCTTACAAGAACCTGCTGCTGCTGAACAGCCAATAGTTCCCAATAGCCAGTGTAGATTGGAAGACACTCACTAAAACCGTCTGCTAAGTAGGAACTGGTTCAAGGGCTCAATTTCATGTTCTGCTAACACTGGCATCAAGATGCTTTTTAAAAAAGAGGTTTACATGGCATATTCTTACTGAACAGCCATTCAGACCTTCTGCAAATTCCTTATATTCATTGGTACTGTAACTTTGTCGCTTGTATCCTTACGATTTATATTGACTGTTTCCCAGTATGATTTGATTGCTTGTTGTACCCTATGACTATTATTAAGTGTTGCACCTGATGATTCTTGACTATTGACGAATGTATCTTTTTTTATGTACGCTGAAAGCATATGCACCAAGACAAATTCCTTGTGTGTCCAATCACACTTGGCCAATAAAGAATTCTATTCTATTCTATTCTATTCTATTCTATTCTATTCTATTCTATTCTATTCTATTCTATTCTATTCTACTCCATTCCATTCCATTCCATATTTTCTATTCTATTCCATTCCATTCCATTCCATTCCATTCCATTCCATTCCATTCCATTCCATTCTATTCTATTCTATTCTATTCTATTCTATTCTATTCTATTCTATTCTACTCTACTCTACTCTACTCTATATAACTTTTCTGGAATATTGTTGGATCTGTCCTTACACCTGTGTTCAACCCTCTTGCACAAAACCACAGACCTGTCCATACAACAAACAGTAGCAAACATGGTAATGAAGAAGCCAACATTGTGATGTTGGGGAATTTAAACTGGGAAAGGGATGTGTCACTGGTTCGGTCCTAAATTTGTACACATTAGGCTTTTATTCTGCTTCTGCTAAGATAGGGGTCGGCAACCTTAAACACTCAAAGAGCCACAAAAGTCCTAACCAGAAGCCCCTTGTTCAATTCTGGAGCTGACCGGAAGTCCGGTTTCCCAACCATAGAGTCTCCTTCCTGGCGCATCATGCTTCTCCCCTCCCAACCAGAAGCTCCTCTCAAAATTGTGGCGCCAACTGCCAACAGGGAGCTGCAGCAGAGGGATGAAAGAGCCACAAGAGGCTCCAGAGCTGCAGGTTGCCAACTTCTGTGCTAAGACATGCTTCTTCATCACCATGTTCTCTTCTGTTTAATTAGCTTGAAAAGGGAAGGCACCATTTTCCTAATGCTATTTTGCAAACTCCAATGGGATACTTCTGGGTCTTGCTGACTGCCTCCCCTCACCACCAGCACCACTGTTCCTATACATCAGTTACAAATATGGGTTGGTCCTTGACTTACGACTAACTGCAGACAAAAGTTACGACAGCCTCAAAAAAAAGATGCTTTATGACCTGCACTCACATTTATACCCTCACACCTCCCCCACAGTCATGCGATCACAATTTGGGTGTTTAATAACCACAGCATCCCGCAGTCACATGATTGGGATTTGCTAACTTTTTCCAAAGGCCAAAAAAACCCCCAAAACCTTTGTTAAGTAGCTGGGTTCACTTAAGCAACACAATTCTCTTAACTACCGATGTAACAATCATTGTAAAACTGGGTCTGGGCACATGGTTACTCCATTTATGACCCCCTCAACTTACACCCAAAATTCTGGTCCCAACTGCAGTTGTAGGTCAAAGACTAGCAGTATTTGGAAATGGGAAGGAACTCGAAAAGAATTCAGTCAATTTCCTCTGCTTCCTCCAGGGACCGCAAAACCTGTGTTCACAACAACTCTGCCCATAGGTCTAGGGTTGTGTGTGTGTGTGTGTGTGTGTGTGAGAGAGAGAGAGAGAGAGAGAGAGAGAGACCAAATATGCTTTTTCAAAAGGCAACTGGAGTTTCTTGGTTTATTTCCCCTTGAAAACATTTTGCTTCTCATCCAAGAAGCTTCTTCAGTTCAGTTGCCTTTTAAAAAACACCTTTGGGACAGTTGATTGAGAGACTTCATAAAGAGAGACAGAGGCCTTTCCCATTTGCTCCCTCCCCCGCACTCCTAGCCCTATTCTACCCACTGGCCACAGATCTAGCAGCCTTCTAGCAGAACGGCTGTGTTCAAAAACACCATTTGTGAAAAACTTGAAAAAAACTCACTCCTTTACCCTTAAACTCTCCCCTATTGACCTTACCCCATTCCTAAGAGCTCTGTAAGGGGCGTGCATAAGCGCACCATCATGCCTACCGTCCCTGTCCTATTGTCCCCATTTATTCGTACCTATTTTCTGTATTCATACTCATGTTTATTCTTATACATATTATCTTGTAAGCGATTGACCAATCAAATAAATAAAAATATATATATATTTTTAAAAAACAGCCTAACAGGCTGCAACACAAGTGACTCAAGATTGCTTGGGGCTGCATCATTCTAAGCAGTTCGGAGAACCGGTTGTTAGAAGAAAGTACTGGCCTAATCCTGTAAGGAAGGCAGGAAGGAAACATTCTGGTGTTGCTTACAGAAACTGCCTCTCCGTTAACCCTTATTACATTCTTGGCAGGACTGGACTTCCTGTCTCAGGAACCTCTCTGGAGTTTTTTCCCCTTCCTTTGCTGGTACTTTGCTTGTGTGGAGTGACCAATCAAAGTTACAATGGCACTGAAAAAAGTGACTTATGACCATTTTTCACACTTACAACTGTTGTAGCTTCCCCACAGTCATGAGAGGCCAGGCGAGGAGATGTGTGCCTCGATGTGGGTGATATTGAGTTGGCCACGTCCAGCCAATAGCATAACCACCAAGCCACACCCACCAACTTAGCCACGCCCACCAACTAAGCCACGCCCACTGAACCGGTTGTTAAAAAATTTAAATCCCACCCCTGGGCTGCATGTGTCCTGCCCATCAGGCACACTGCATTTTTTTCTTTAGTCTGAGCAACCAGGGGTGGTGGTGAAAAAGGGCCTTTTTATTGAAAGAAGTGCCAAGAGGAACAAGATGCACTCCTCCACGTTTTCCAAATCATCCGCCCACCCCGTAGAGTCCAGATCTCATCTTGTCCATAAAACAGCCATTCAAGCCAATTTAAGAAGAAGACGCCTCAGCAAACTTTCCCCAGTTTCTGCTCCCTTTCTATCTTCCCTTCCCTCCTGCTTGCTCATGGGATATTCTCCTGCTCTCCACTCCTCTCCTCTCCCAAAATGCCCCTGCCAAGGCCAGGAGCCTTTTTTTTTTTTATTCTCCCCACTGCCAGCCAGGCGAATGCTGAGAAAATAAGAGAGGAGGCCTCTTTAAATCCAATCCAGCTAGATCACGGCGGTTTGGCAGGTGGCTGGGGCTTTTCTGATCTCTTTCCAGGTTCATTGTTGGGTTTGGCCAGGATTGCAGGAGAAAGGAGGCCAGGGGAAAATTGGGAGGGTCACGCTTTTGTGTCTGTGTGTGCGTGCATGCACGCTCACTCTCGGCAAACATCTACGAGTATTCTTTTCCTGGAACGAGAGAGAGAGAGAGAGAGAGAGAGAAGGGGAAAAGGCAACGGAGAGAAAGATGGTGAGGCAGGAAGGCTGGGGAGCTGGCTTTGGAAGAGGAAATTACATAGAAACCTCCCGAAGGGAAAGAGCTTTTGCAGCAAGAGCCACGTTTCCCCCTCCCTTCCCTATTTCCTCTCTCTCTCTCTCTCTCTCTCTCTCGCCCCCCACCATTCCTCCTAGCGCTCTCCTTTCACTATACAGATGGCTCTCAAGCCTCTCATATTTGCTCTCAACACCCCCTTCCCCAGTCCATCAGTATGCATTATGTGTTCCCCCCCCCTCTCCATGGCAACCTTCTTTCTTTCTTCCTTCCCAGCCCCCAGCCTTGCAAAAAGCACTTAGTAGCAATACCCGTGACCCCGTGGATATTTGCTAACCTCTTCCCACCACCCACAGGTAGCTTGTCTTGTATCCCTCCTCCCTCCTCACTTTAAGCCTGTTTGCCTGCAAGTCTCTCTCCTTCCCTCCCTCCCTCCCTCCCTCCTTCCTTCCTTTCCCTCCTTCTCTCCCTCCCTAGGATGCCACACGGCTGTCTTTTGATTCCTGGAACTTTCACGCCAGGCTGTGTTTATGGCATTGGCGCTTTTCCCATCCGTCTCTCTTAACCTGTCTGCAGCTTAGAGCCAATGGTGCTGCTGCCTCCCCCCCTCCTCCTCCTCCTCCTCCTCGCCTTGGTCAGCTGGTGCACAAGCTAATCTCAGCCATCTATCACACTGCCAGTCAGGACCTGTGGCCTCCAGGTGTTCAAGGACCCGGTTTCTTGCTGGAGCTGGGGGGGGGGTGGAATGGGAAAGAAGGGTGCCTCTGCTTCCCCCACCCCCAAATGAAAGGCTAGCAAAAGGGGCCACCCTGCTGGGATGAAATCACTGTGATTCATGCACCCTTGCCTGAAGCCAAGGCATAGTGGTCGCCGGAAGAGTAGCACTCGGAGGGTGACATTCTCATGCCTAGGATGTCACAGCCCTGAAAAAAAGCCAGGCTGTTTTGCCAGGGCGAGTTTGGGAAGATGCAGCCAAGAAGACCACAAGGGTCTATGGTTGCAGCGTTTCCCAATCTTGGCAACTTTAAGACTTGTGGACTTCAATTCCCAGAATTCCCCAGCCAGCATGGCTGGCTGGGGAATTCTGGGAATTGAAGTCCACATATATCTTTAACACTGCCAAGGTTGAGAAACGTTGTTCTGATGCATCCTGGATGGGGTCTCCAAGGGAGCTTGACCTTTCACCCTCCATTTACGTTTAGAAAAGATGGGAGTGGTACAAATGGTCAAAGTTTATAAGCTTCAGGGCGGCCATTTGCAACCGGCCATCTTAATGTTCCTTCTTCCCCAAGACTGTTTGCAAGGGAAAACCCATGTCACAAAACAGATGATGCCACTTCAAACTCTTAAGATGTTCTAGAGCAAGGCTGTTAAACTCCCGGCCCGTGGGCCAGATGCGTCATGTGCTATCCACACCCACGCCCGGTTTAGCAAAGTGGGGCGGAAGTGCTGATATGTCACGTGATGCCGCCATGCAGAGGTGGTATTCAGCAGGTTCTGACCAGTTCTGCAGAACCAGTAGCAGAAATTTTGAGTAGTTCAGAGAACCGGCAAATGCCACCTCTGACTGGCCCCGCCCCATCTATTCTCCGCCTCACAAGTCCCAGCTGATTCGCTGGGTCTATTTTTGTTGCCCTGCACAGGAGAACGGAGCTGGAAAGCAGGTTAGTGGGGTGGGGAGGGAATGGGGATTTTGCAGTATCCTTCCCCCAGGAGTGAGAAGGGAATGGGGATTTTGCAGTTTTGCCACACCCACCAAGCCACGCCCACAGAACCGGTAGTAAAAATATTTGAATCCCACCACTGCCACCATGACAACGTGAGTTTGACACCCCTGTTCTAGAGAAAGGAGAGGGGTGGAGGTGAGACTTTTGTCCTCAGCAGATCCCAGAAATAATCCACTGCTCAGATGTTGTACAGGTAGTCCTTGACTTACAACCATTTGTTCAATGACCATTTCAGGTTACAATGACCCTGGAAAAAAACCCGATTTATGACCGTTTTTCAACCTTACGACAGTTGTAGCATCCCAATGGTCAGACACTTGGCAACTGACTCAGTGGTGGGATTCAAATTTTTTTTACTACCAGTTCTGTGGGCGTGGCGTGGCTTGATGGGTGTGGCTTGGTGGGCGTGGCAGGGAAAGGACACTGCAAAATCTCCATTCCCATTCCCACCCCACTAACCTGCTTTCCAGCTCCGTTCTCCTGGGCAGGGCAACCAAAGAAAACCCAGCCAATCAGCTGGGACTCAATGGGAGGCAGAGAATAGATGGGGGCAGGGCCAGTCAGAGGTGGGATTTGCCAGTTCTCCGAACTACGCAAAATTTCCGCTACCCGTTCTCCAGAACTGGTCAGAACTTGCTGAATGCCACCTCTGAACTGACTCACATTTATTATGATTGCAGTGTCCGGTGGGTGGGTGGGTGGGGGGTTATGTGATCATCGTTTGTGACTTTCTGACAAGCAAAGTCAACAAGGAAGCCAGATTCCCTTTACCAAAGTGAAACTGCCTTAACGGTTGCAGTGATTCACTCAACCGCTGTGGCAAGAAAGGTCATAAATTGCAGCAAAATAACTGTCCTGCTTAGCAACAGGAATTTTGGGGTCAATTCTGGTCATAAGTCAAGGGCTACCTGCATATTATGGTGGCTGCATCTCATGGGGGCTACCGAATCATCCCCATTTGCAGAGCACATAGAAGCAGCATAATGCTTCCTCTTTGGTTTGAAGGGCCATTTCCATTAGCATCAGGCTGGCTGGGGGATGATGGGAGGGTTATAATCCAAGATGCACAATAGGTGCCAAATGAGAGAGAGTTGCATTGGATGATGACATGGAATGTAACGTACATGATATTGCTGGCAATATTTCCTTATTCCATTTTTTTTGACCTGAGCTCTACACAAATCATTTAGGGATGGCAGATCTGCATTCTTACGGCTCTTCTAAAAGCCTTGGAAATGGAGGTTGGCAGAAGTTCTAATTAATTAGCTAGTCTCCTTGTATATTACTGGAATACCAACTTAGGATGGTGTATCAGATACGAGAAGTCCTTGACTCGCAACCATTCATCCAGTAAGGATTTGAAGTTATGATGGCTCTGAGAAAAGTTACTTGCAACCATTCCTCACAGTGCCCATGATCAACATCCAGGCCCTTGGTAATTGGCATGCATTTATGAGTTATGACATCTTGGCGTCATGTGATGATCACCAGTTGCAAACTTCTAGATGGCTTCCAAAAAAGTCAATGGAGAAAGCTGGATTTGCTTAACCACGTGAGACACCTAACAAGCACGGCAAAAAACGATCATAAAATTGGTCACAGTTCACTTAAAAACTCCCTCACTTAGCAACAGAGGTTCCAGTCCCAATTTTGATCTTAAGGGGTTGGACTATGAGTAGATAAGCAGAAGAATGCGTAGACCTTGCAATTTAATGACCACGCCAATCGTTAGTTGTAGCATCCCAATGGTCAGACACTTGGCAACTGACTCAGTGGTGGGATTCAAATTTGGGGGCAGTTGGTTTTACACAACGCACTAAGCTAGGGTTTCTCAACCTTGGCTACTTGAAGATAGACCACAACTCCCAGAATTCCCTATGCTATGCTGGCTGGGGAATTCTGGGAATTGAAGTCCACACGTCTTAAAGTTGCCAATTGGGCAACACTGCAACAACAGACCCTTGGCTACGGCCAACGTTGAGAAACACTGCACCAAGCCACAAAATAACCTGGCGTGTTTGATTTGTATAACACACTGAGCCAAAAAGTAACCAACCACGCATTATCATAACATGCTCCAAGAACCTAGCCCCGTGATGGCGAACTTATGGCACACGTGCCAGAAGTGGCACACAGAGCCATTTCTGTTGGCATGCCATGTGAGCTGTTGCCCAGAACAGAGCTACTGCGCATGTGCACAGGCCTCCCAACAGCCAGTTGATTGTTGGGTATCTGCCAGGCATGTGCAGGGATGCACGGGAGATGCACGGGCATGCCCAGAGGCGCACGGTGTGCAGGGGGTGCACTTTCGGCACGTGGCAACAAAAAGGTTGGCCATCCTAGCCCCACAGTTGGAGCATGGACTATGCTTGCTTGGTGACCACATGCAAGAGATGCCACTGCAATTGCCCCTTTGGTCTAATGCTCTTCCTTCCTTCCCCTTAAGCCTGACCCCCCAACTAGATTCAACTGCTTGGTTCAGTTTCAGGGGCCTCTTGAGAGCAGCTTCAAGAAAGATAAAAACCATTTAACTTCAAATATTGCTCTCTTATTTATTTGAATTCATTAGCTGCCCAACACCATGGGATTCTGCCATTTTAGGCAAATCTCTTTTGTTCTTGCTGGAGATGCAGCCAGATGTAGTTTGCAGAGCAGGGGATGAGTGTCTGCGTATACACACACACACACACACACACACACACACAAACACCATCCGTAGCCTGGACTTTTGAAGACTCATTGCCTAATTGTACACTTTAAAATATGAAAACCTGCATGTTTTATTCCTGCCATTTCTAGAACAAAGCATTAAAGCAAACAAAGAGAGGTTTGGTTTGCTCCTGCATTCTTGTTTTGTGCTCAGCCCCCACTTGTATAGAAGTTGGCTGAATTCATGCAACATCCTAAGTCATAAACCATAGTTTACTGCTTACAACCACTGAATCTGCATGACCAGCCAAGCCCGAACGAAAGGCTGTTCCCAGACTTTTAAGTGCAGCCTGCTCACCCATCCCTTCCAGCACTGAACTTATTAACAAGCCATCTAGGTAATCTCCTCTTTGCTTGTTGAAAGCACAAGCGACAGAAGTAGTCGATTAAAGCCCTGGGTTGCTTTGATTGACTCCAGCCCACCTCCCTCCTTTGGGGTAAATGTGCATTCCGCTGAAAAACACCATGGGATTTTCATTCTGGAGCCAACAGACTTAGGATCAGGCTGAAACCCGGCATGCATCATTTGAAGCCGCGCTGCTAAATCATTTCCCCCTCCCAATTTGACAAGAAGCTAGAACTCAGCTGGCGGGGCATGTTTCAGTCTCTCCAAACCAGGTCCACTGCACCCCTCCCATTCCCCCTTGGAAAAAAAAAAGGCAGCGGTTTGGCAGCTCAGCCCACCATCTTTCCCACATTCAGCTGCCGTGGCCTGCAGCGCATCCATCACCTCGTCTTAGCTTTGCCATGGCAACAGGCATCTCAAATGGGCCCAGTTTTCCTCCAGTCCCATTTGTCAATAACACATCAGCTTGTTTTTCCTTTGGGGATTTGCAAAGCCTGACACCTTCACACCCCCTCATCAAACACAGACAGCAGCACTTATAATCCTGGAGCAGCCTTCAGCCTCTCCGATGGTCCGGTTGAAAGACTGACATAAGCGGGAGAGAGAACTCCAAAACTTCTAATCTGAGAGGTCAGGGGGTCTCCGTTAATCCCATGATGCATTTTTAAGAAGAAGTGGATTCTGGGGTTTTGCAAGGATGGGAAAAAAAAAAAAAAGCACCATTTGAAAGCTTCATTTGGCTTCCAGCCTGAAGTGAGGGTGAACAATGTGTGGTTCCCAGAACCTCCTGAATTAATTTTCAGTCGGTTGTTTTTGGGGGAGTGTAGCAAGAGGCCTTTAACACATTTTCTACAAGGCTTTTGACACTACACGCTCTTATTTTGCATTAAAATAGGCTCAGATTTTTAATACATCCCTTCTTTTCTAGCATCCCTGCTTCTTTCTTGTTCCTCCCTATTATAAACCATCAATCTCAGGAATTGGTAGTCTATCAATTTAATTGCAACACAATCCCCCCCCCCCAAAAAAAACCCCAACTAGGCCAAATATTTAACTCTACACTTTCTAATGATGACACCCAAGCCACACCCTTTACAGGCTGTGGAGGAAAAAATAAATAAACATGCAGCTTGCAAAGCCAAAAGGCTGCCTTGCACTCCTCCTTTGCAAGTGAAATGGAGTCTAATCAGCCGACAGTCAGGATCCCAAAGCTTTCGCTCACAGAGCAGGCAGCAAACCAGGCACCACAAGCTGGTGGAGATCAAGGACAATTGCCTGGATTGAGGGAAACTGAAGAGCCACCTACATCGAGCAGAGAGAAGGAAACACCCACTCTTTGTCTCCAGGCTCAGCTATTGACGGAAACTAAATCAGAAATGGTATTAACCCCTGTCAATTCCCCAGAAAAAGGTATTTAAGCAGCAAATGTCAAGCATCTGCCTAAGCACAGCTAAAGCTTGTTAACCTTAATCAGGTCACTAGATGACCTCCGAGCCACAGCCCCCTCACCAGTAGACTGTTATTCCCACTCTCTCTTGCCTCTTGATTGTCTACTCCAGAAGGCTATTTCTTCCAAGTATGTGTGAAGCACATCTTTGTCTCTTAATCAGTCAAGAGTTGGAGATGTGAGCTGTCAGGTCCTAACTTTCCTCTCTTCCATGTTTTTGCCTTGAATCCTTTGTTTTATGGCAGCGTTCCCCAACCTTTCCCTGTTGGCGGTAAGGAGGGAACATGGGATGGTTTTGTGAGAGGCCAGAGGCTCAAATTGATAACAAATTGTAACTATCTTCAACCAATGCTTGTTAAGTGTACAAGACTTTAGTAGTGATTGTTATGTGTGCAAGATTATTCACTTGCCACTTTAGATGGTTTATTAATGAAATTGTCAATGATGAATTAAGAATTCTGGTTAGTCTTGGGCAAATCAATGTGTCAGGTTCAACTTTTCTCTATTTTCCCTTTTTTATCCAGTTTTGGTCATTTTTGCCTCCTAGCAAATAAGTCTGCAGAAAAACACTTATGCATGTTAGAGCAACTGTCTCCTAAAGTGTCCTGTTTTGGCATGCAAGGTTGGTTAATGTGCATGTATTTGCAAGCAATTTTCCCTTACATAATGGAAATTTACTATGTTATTTTCACTAATCTCCACATTTTCTGTTTAAACTCTTTCCCCTAAAAGGCAATTTTTGTACACGCTGAAGGTTGTTTTGCAAACTCTGGAAATTGCATCTCAGTTTACACATGCTTTGGGGAAAGACTGATTAGTTAGTTTTGCATTAAAATGCAAAACAGGCCATTTTCTTCTCTAACCTCTGACCCTATAGCAAAGGATAAGGTGAAATTCTCTTTTCAGTTTTGCTTCAGGTTGTAATCTGAAAACAATCAGTTAAAGTAACTGCAGAGGTGTTTTTTTTAAATCCCAAAACAAGGGACTAACAATGTATGCCTATGCATGCCTGTTCTGAAGTAAACTCTACTGAATGTAAAGGCAAACTTTGGAGGGGGAGTAGATTATGAATTTTAACATTAGTTCCTGGGTTGTGCCCTTGTACAACTGTGCCTTTACATCTTGGCTAGACCTGTACACTTGGTTGCTTACTTTGTGTGTTTGAGGATCCCAGTGTCTGTGGTTGATTTGATTGATTACATGCCATCAAGTCATTGTCAACTCTTTGTGATCACAAAGAGTTTCTCCATGATGATCTGTCACTAATCTGGTCCTTCGGCTCTTCCAGTGGTTTCCACTTCATCTCTGTAACCGAGTTCATCCACCTTGCTGCTGGTACTGCTCTTCCTCTTCTTCTGCCTTCTACTTTCCCTGAATTAGAGCTTTCACCAGAGAACTAGGTCTTTACATCAGGTGTCTGAGGTGGGATAATTTGAGCCTGGTCCTTCGTGCCCCAAGGGAGAATTCTGGGTTGTTGTGTTCAATGATTAGATTTGCTTAATGATTAGGCTTGTTTTTTCCTGGCTGTCCATGGTATTCTCAGGAGTCTTCCCCAACACCAAAGTTCAAATTATGTCAATACTCCTCCTAGCTTACTTCTTCAAAGCCCCAAACTTCTATTTCCATAGACCAGTGTCACGGGGAATAGCATCACTTGCACAGTTTTGATCTTCGTAGTTATCTACGCGCTGCGGCATTGGAAGGTCTATTCGAAGATGGATAAAGGAGACTGTTTGTGAGAGAACAACTAAGCTCGGAAAGCATTAAGGAACCCCTCAGTTTCTAAGACCTTCATGGCTGCTCTAATTCAGCGTTTCTGAAACCCCAGGTGATTGGGGCAACCACAGGCAGACTAACCATGGCTTTCAGAATTATACTAGTTTATATGGCTCATCCTAGTTGGGAGCAACTCAAGTTTCCAAGCTTCTTTTCTTCTTCCAAAGAAAGAGGCAACCCCCACCCCAAAATGACAATTGACAGGGACCAGATCAAAGCCCACTGAATCTTTAAGATAATGAATGCAAGATCTGAGAGAAGGCAGACCAACCTCTGCTGAAATATCTCCCAGACAGAAGATACCCCCCACCCACCCAGCAGAAGCAGTCAATGCCCCCTTCAAACAACTGTTCCCACTAGGAGCTTTCTTCTAAAATTTAGCCCATATCTGCTTCCTGCAATTTCCATTTCAGATCCTAATCTTACCCCCTGATCCAACAGAGTAGAACTCAGCTTTATCTTGAGGCCTTTGGATATTTATTGTGCTCATGTTTAGCTTTAGCTTTCTCCAGGCAGAACGTATCTTGCTTTTTCAACCGCTCCTCAGATAATCTGCTTTCCAAACTCTTTACTGCCCTTGTCTCCTTCCCCTCCTGCAGACAATCTCCTTTATTGCTTCTTGCTCTCAAGACTTCTCCCTCCGCCACTACATTAGACTTATTTTGGGTGCCTTTTTCCCTTCAGGTTTCTTTTGGGGGGAGGGGCTGGGGGTGAGACACAGCATAAGTTCTGGCAATGGCTGTAGGGAAGGAAGTTGTGGGAGGAAGTTCAAAAGTAGCCTGAGGCCTCGTGCAGCCTATATGAGAGCCAGTGTTTCAAAATGGCCTCTGCACCAGTTAGATATTAGGTGCATTCCTCTATAATTCTTGCACTTCTCCACCCCGCAGTCAGTGGTTCCATTGGCAACCAGTTCCTCCAGGCCCAAGAACAGAAGGGGTGTGTGTGTATGTTCTCTGACAGGGCTGCTTTATTATTACTATTACTATTATTATTACTATCATCATCATCATTATATCTTTAATGAGATTCACAGCCTTTGGGGCTGGTTGGTAGCTTAACAGCTCGAGTCCTAACCAAGGACCTAAGAACTGTTCGGGTAGCGTCGGAGGATATAAGCTGTGGTGGTTTTTTTGCAGAATCAGGGTATTCAAGTCTGATAAATTCAGAATTTCCAGATAGCTAGGTAGCCCTTTAGGTACTGCTCCAAGAGGTCCAATTACAATTGGGATAACACAAAGTCACTCAACTTCAATTTGTAAGTCCCAATACTTTGTGATTTTTTTCTTGCTGCGTGTCTACAATTTGTACATCACCAGATATTGCAATGTCAATGAACCAAACCTTTTTCTTTTCAATTATTGTTATGTCAGGTGTGTTCTGGGCCAAATGCCTGTCCGACTAAATTCTGAAGTCCTATTGTTATTGTTATTATTATTATTCGATTTTATTCATAAACATTTTTGGATACAGCATTTTGTCCAGGTATATTATTTACAAAAAAGTAAAAAACATAGCTAATACTGTAAAAAATATTGTCCCTTTTACTAATACTAATAATATAATAACACAGCTCTAATAAATTAACAGCTCTAATAATACCATGATAGTTCCCATACAGTACAATTCCCATTCTTCGTGTTTAACTCACTCATTTTTTTGGTACTTATAGCGTTTATAGTTATATACCATCCCTGTTTTTAATAAGAACATTCATCGTTTTTCTTCCTCTAACTTCTACCTCTTGTTTTTAACCACTCATAAAATCTATTCCATGTCAAATAGTATTCCAAGTCTTCTTTTTCTTTCCTTTTTAAAGTTAATCTGTCCATCTCAGCACATTCTAGGATTTTCCTGATTATCTCCTCATCTGATGGGGTATTCCCATTTTTTCCAGAATTTTGCATAGCTAATCCTTGCTGCCTCTGACAGGAATGTTAATGAAGTTGAGTAACGGGGGATACTGGTAGTCCTTGACTTATGACCACAATCGGGACCAAAATTTCTGTCGCTAAGCGAGCCAGTTCAAGTCAGCAGCCCCTGGTTTGCAGTAACCTTGCCACACTTGTTAAACAAATTACTGCAGTGATCACATGGCCGTTAAGCTTCCCTCATTGACTATGCTGGTCAGAAGCTGGCTGGGAAAGTCACCCTGAAGTGCTGCAACCCTCATAAATACATGCCGGTTGCCTGAATTTTCCTCAGATGACATGCTATGATGGTTGTTAAGTAGAACTCCTGCTTTTTCAGTGACACTGAAACTTTGGTCACTAAGCAAATGGTTGTAAGTTGAGGACTACCTGTTCTGTCCTCTTACAGACCCAAATCAGGAAAGGAGAGAGGCTCTTAAGTTGAAGGTAAGCGGTGCCCCTTGCCTTCAACTTAAGAGCCTCTCTCATTCCTGATTTGGGTCTGTAAGAGGACAGGACAGGTAGTCTTCAACAGAACAGGCAGTTCTGGAGAACCGGCAGCAGAAATTTTGAGTAGTTTGGAGAACCGGCAAATGCCACCTCTGACTGGCCCCGCCCCCATCTATTCTCTGCCTCCCGAGTCCCAGCTGATTGGCTGGTCTTTGGTTGCCCTGCACAGAAGAACAGAGCTGGAAAGCAGGTTAGTGGGGTGGGGAGGGAATGGGGATTTTGCAGTATCCTTCCCCTGCCACGCCCACCAAAGCCACGCCCACCAAAGCCATGCCCACCAAGCCACGCCCACAGAACTGGTAGTAAGATTTTTTTGAATCCCACCACTGAGTGACACCTTCATGTCGAACATCAGCGAAGCAAAAGCAGACTTCACTCAGAAGGGATTTGAAGGCTTCCTGGATTTGGAAGCCAGTAAAATAAACACACTTTTAGTATGTAATCCATTTTCAACAATAGGCGAATAAGGCTCAGTGGACTCCTGACCTCACCAAGATCCTGTATGCCCAGCCTGTGTGCTGATCTCACAGCATCCCAACAGATGCCCCGTTTAAAAGATATCCCATTGCTCGGGGCCTACACTTGCTGCATAACAAGGGCTCTGCATCTAATTCAGATCGGGAGTTCAGAAAAGCAACTGGGCATATGATAGCAGAGGAGTAAAATACCTGCTTAGTTATCATTTCCAGCATTAGGTAAAGGTAAAGGTTCCCCTCACACATACGTGCTAGTCGTTTCCGGCTCTAGCGGGCGGTGCTCATCTCTGTTACAAAGCCAAAGAGCCAGCGCTGTCCGAAGACGTCTCCATGGTCATGTGGCTAGCATGACTAAACGCTGAAGGTGCACGGAACCCTGTTCCCTTCCCACCAAAGTGGTCCCTATTTTTCTACTTGCATTTTTCACATGCTTTCAAACTGCTAGGTTGGCAGAAGCTGGGACAAGTAACGGGAGCTCACTCTGTTACGTGGTGCTAGGGATTCGAACTGCCGAACCGCTGACCTTTCTGATCGACAAGCTCAGCCTCTTAGCCACTGAACCACCACTTCCCATTTTTTCCCAGCATTGGGCAGGTCCAAATACTGTTTATGTGTTTTTCTTGTTTTCCATGCCTCATTTACAAAGAAATATGAAAGGTGCCAAATTTCACAGGCAGACTTTGCAGAGGGCCAGGTGCCTAAAGAAGAAGACACTCATTCAACTCTGAATAAATGCAGAAGTATTAGGAAGGCGATGAGTCCAATCCCCTGATTTACAAAGTAAACATTCATCACTACCATCATTCCCCCGTCTCCCCTGCTTGCTAAGCCGAGTTTGAATTCCTCCCCACCTTCAGATTATTCTTACTGGCCCAATTTATGAAGAAATCTGCAAAGTTTGGCAAGGTCTTATTTTTAAAACCATCAAGGCAGCATTCTCACCCCTCCCTACGCTGGTATGCACACCGAGGGGAGGCGGCTGGATTTAAACAAGCATGCCGGGCCTTGCAACATAACTTGGGAAAGTTTTTCTAGTTGGCTTGGCACAGGTCTGTGACCCTTCCTGCACGGTGATGGGGGAGGGGAGCGGGGAGAACCAAGCACCCCTCCCACCCTTTGAAGAATGCCGTACCCAGGGAGTTAGCTCTGCATTCATTACCGAGCCTTCCACTTTCTACAAATCCCCACCTACACCCTCTTAGCGCCGAGTTTATACAGCATGACAAGGAGCCTGTGGTAACTCCTCTGCGATTATGGCTTATGGCGCATATTCCCCCGTGGAGTTCTGCTGAAGCCTGAGTGGTGGTGGTGTTTTTTCCCCCAGAGGCCTCCATTCTATTTTTGAGGCTGGAAATTAAAAGAAGGAAGCTTGTCCTCTGTGCAACATGCCAGATCCGTCACTCTTCACTGCTGACCCCAATAACAGCAGCCGGCCATATTTTATGTCCACCCCAATGCTATCAGGTCCCCTGAATTAGAGAGGACTGACCTTGGCTCCCCCCCCCCCACAACCCTGGGATTTGTGACACTTGACTTAAATAGGCCAGGGCACAGGTGGCCATTGGAAATTCTCCACCAGATATGTGGGCAACGGAGCAGGACGAATAATTTCTCCTCTGTGTATGGTTTGCCAATTGCACAGTGGCAGATAGGACAGCGCTCCAGAGGGTTTAACATCATTGCCCAGAAGATCATGGGTTGCCCTCTCCCCCAGTGGTGGGGATTCAATTTTTTTTTACTACTGGTTCTGTGGGTGTGGCTTGGTGAGCATGGTAGGAGAAAGGTACTGTAAAATCTCCAGTCAGGAGTGGTATTTGCTGGTTCTCCAAACTACTCAAAATTTCCGCAACCGGTTCTCCAGAACTGGTCAGAACCTGCTGAATACCCTGAATACCACCTCTGTTCTCCCTTCTTTGGAAGAGCTTTACAGCTCCCGCTGCTTTAAGAAAGTTCAAAACATTCTCAAAGATCCATCTCATCCTGAGCACCCTTTTTTTTTTAACTGTTACCATCTGGCAGACGGTACAGAATAATAAAAAAAAAAGGACAAATAGGCTGAAAAACAGCTTCTGTCCCAGGGCAGTAACTCTACTGAATTCTACTGTATAGTGCAATATTAATGCAATATCAGGGGTTTTCAATTCAATGTACAGAATGTGAAGGATGTGTGTGTTTATTTTCGTAGTCATAAGGTATACTGAAGATGGTATTTAATTTCGTTGTACGAGGTGCAATGACAATAAAGTAAACTAAACTAAACCATGTCTCTCCAGGAGGAAGAGCCCTGCCATACCTCAAGGGCAACGCTGCCTTTTCAAGAGGGGACCATAATACTGCTAAGGGAAAAAAAGTGCAATAGGAAGAATCTGTCCTGGGAGCGGAAGGAAATGTGGGAAGGGTGGCCCCTCGCTTGGAACCACAACTATACTTGTGAAAGACAGGACGTCCCCATTCAAGGCCTCTGACTTCGGCCATCTTGTTTCTAAGTCACGGTAAGGCAGCCTCCTCAACTCGTGATAATTCTTCTGAAATTCCAACTTGGAAGAGTTTCTAAGGCCGTTTCTCTTTCATCATATTAGATGAGAACCAGTAGGGGGGGAAAAAAGGATGATTTTTTTTTTTCTGCCTGGCACTCAGGACTACAAAGGGAGCCAGCCAGCTCACGCAGAAACAGGCAGGCGTTTGGAAATAGCCCAATGAAAGAGACGGTTCTGTTGCGGCAGTTTTAAGGAACCTTCAATATCCTTTCAGGGGAAGTGATCTGCCTTAATGATTCAAGCAAGAAAAGAAAGGAAGACAGAGATTTAGAGAATGAGAGCAAACCATGGACACCGCTGGGCTTTTTTTTTTTTTTACAAAGGCCTGTAAGATCATCAGTATCGTCAGTTGA
This sequence comes from Notechis scutatus, assembly GCF_049901735.1. Lineage (NCBI taxonomy): Eukaryota > Metazoa > Chordata > Lepidosauria > Squamata > Elapidae > Notechis > Notechis scutatus. Next base: position 12,529,204 of record NC_142016.1, read on the forward strand.
CAAGAGCCTCGGTCCTGATGTAGACAAAGACTTGTCCAAATGCTCTCAAAAGACAAGCCAACATGCAGCTCAGCACGTTTGGGCTGCAGTGCTCTGCACCACCACTAGATGGCAGCAACGAGAGGCAGATATCTACAGTACCTTTACTGACATCTATAGCAGAGGTGGGTATTCAGCAGGTTCTGATCAGTTCTGGAGAACTAGTAGTGGAAAATTGTAGTAATTCGGAGAACCGGCAAATCCCACCTCTGACTCTGACAAATGCTCCCATCTATTCTCTGCCTCCCGAGTCCCAGCTGATCAGCTGGGTCTTCTTTTGTTGCCCTGCACAGGAGAACGGAGCTGGAAAGCAGGTTAGCGGGATGGGGAGGGAATGGAGATTTTGCAGTATCCTTCCCCTGCCATGCCCACCAATCCACGCCATGCCATGCCATGCCACACCCACCAAGCCATGCCCACAGAACCGGTAGTAAAAAAATTTGAGTCCCACCACTGATCTATAGGTGGCCTAGAGTTTTGCATCCAGATATCATAGTCCTATTACTGTCATTGAAAGGGTAGTGGGACAATCAGGAATATTTTCTCCTTGTGGGGTGAAGCCTAGAAAAGCTTTTTTTTTTTTTTTTAAGTTTGAAACATTTATGCAACATTCAATGGCATAGAACCACCACAGCTTAGAGCAAAGGTCTCCAAACTTGGCAACTTTAAGACTTGTGGACTTCAACTCCCAGAATTCCCGAGCTAACATGACTGGAGGAATTCTGGGAGTTGAAGTCCACAAGTCTTTAAAGTTACTAAGTTTGGGGACCCCTGGCTTAGAGGTAAGGGCTGTATTCCACTCTGGCTGGTTCTGTGCCACATTTTAGGGGGAGCTTGGGAATAAACCCAGAGGTTCCTGAAATGCATCTCAAGAAGATCAGTTGCAAACCTGGCTACTTTTTGCCCAACATCCTGAATTGTTTACCATTTTTTGCAGCATTGCATGTTGTGCCCAAAGAGACCGTTCTATGACTTTATGATTTTGGTACATTCTCCAATAGAGTTACCTTAATCAGTAATTGGGTTAAGCATGTTGTGTGAATACAAGCCAGGATTGAGATTTTTTGGGGGGGTGTTAGCATAGCCTGAGGGTTAACGCCTCTAACCCCACCCCACCATACACGCTTGAGCGCTTTTTCTGGCGGCCAACAGTGGGGAAGATGAAGGAATGTGCCAGTTCAGCGATGTGGAAGAATTGGGTTGTGCTGTGCACACTTAACAGCTGCCCCCCTCTTCCTGGGGACGGGGAGGGGGACAGGAGTGATGGGTGACTCTCCACTTGATCTGGGAAAGCATTTTAAACCAGTTACAGGAACTGGGCTTGGCTAGTCTAGGGAAGAGAAGGACCAGGGGAGACATGATAGCAGTCTTCCAATATTTGAGGGGCTGCCACAGAGAGAAGGGAAGGGGTCAAGCTATTTTCCAAAGCACCCTAAGGCCAGACAAGGAATAATGGATGGAAACTGAACAAGGAGAGATTCAACCTTAAGGAGAAGTTTTCTGACAGTGAGAACAATCAACCCATGGAACAGAAGTTGCTTTCAGAAATTGTGGGAGCTTCATCACTGGAGGCTTCCAAGAAGAGATTGGACTGCCATCTGTCAGAAATGGTGTAGGGTCTCCCGCTTGGGGGGGGGGGTTAGACTAGATGACCTACAAGGTCCCTTCCAGCTCTGATTATCTGTTATCTGTTAAAGCAACAGCCCCCACCCTCCACGACACAATGCAAGTCCCCCAACTCGCTTTCTTCACGCGCCAGCAAAAAGTTGCAGCGGGGGGAGAAGACTCCGCTTCGGATCCACGCCGCGTTCTCGCCTTCAGCTGCTTCACCCAGAGACCCGCGTGGAGTGGAGTGGAGTGAGAGGGAAGCGTGGGACATTTATTTGGCAGCGCCCTTGGCTTTCCCTTTGGCAGGGTAGCTCGTCCGGCAGCCGGAGGCAGCGCCGTCAAGAAGGCGGCGCTCGCTTTTGAAAAGGCGGCTCCAGATTAATCTCACCCGCCCCGCCAGACTTGAGAGGCCGAAAGGGAAAGAAGAAAAGGAGTGCGGGGAGCAAACCCAGCCAGCGCTTTGCTAATGGAAGGGTTGGGTGCTTTGGAGCAGGGGTCTCCAACCTTGGCTACTTTAAGCCTGGAGGACTTCAACTCCCAGAATTCCCCAGTGGGAGTTGAAGTTCCTCCAAGGCTTAAAAGTAGCCAAGGTTGGACATCCCTGCTTTGGAGCAGGAACGTGGACGGGAAAAAGAAAGGCTTTGCTTTTCAGGGGTCGCTTGGCTTGCAAAGCAGCCCAAAGCCCCGGCTACCCCCTTCCCTAAGTCCGGCCGCCCCACCACGTGTCTTAAGGATGCCGCTGCCTGCATTCACACACCTGGCGGCGCTCGGCTTGGTTTCCGCCTGGTTTGCGAACTCAACGGGTTTTTTGGTCTCCCGGCTTGCGAGCACCGAGCGGATGACAAACAATTGGAAGGGACCCTATAGGTCATCTAGTCCCGCCCCGCCCAAGCCTCCATCCCCTGCAGCCGTTTGCGGGGCGCAGCCAAGAGCGGACCCCGCCCAGCCAAGCCGTCTTCCCCCTCCCCCTTTCCCTTCCCGAAATCATCTCTCCCGCCACCCCACCCCCCCGCATCTTCCCCAAGCAGCATCCATTCAAAACGGCTAACAGAAGCACGCGAGGCAACCTCGTCACTCAATATATAGGTTTCTTTTAATATAAAAAAGTGTCTATTAAAAATTCCTTCCTAAATACACAAAAAGACCAATTGGGGGGTGCGGGAGAGGGAGCAGGAAAAGAAGAAAGAAGAAAAAAAGAGGAGTGGTGGTGGTGGGAGGGGGAATTCGGGGGGTGGACGAAGACGGATTTTTTTTTGGGGGGGGGGGACCAGGGAGAGGAATCAAAGCAAGCAGCAGCAGCAGCAGCGGCTCAGATGGTGCCAATCCGGAGGATTTGAGTGTGTTCGTCTCCAAGCAACTACCAAGGCTGGTATATTTAGATGCACAAATGGACAACACAGGATGGGGTGGGGTGGTTTTTTTTTTCGTTTTTTTTTTCTGCACGATCCACAAAGCTGTACGGAAGTTTCCAAAAAACAGGAAAAGGAGGGAATAGAGAGCAGGACAAAAGGCGGGTGGGGAGGGGGGGAAGAGTCGCACGCATGCGTACACGCGCACGCACACACCACCCTGAGCTCAGCACTGGCATAAAAGGGCGCACGCGGAGGAAGGATTACTGTACTCATTGGGGCTTACAGGTGGCCAATGAGAACTCAGAAAACTTTTGCTCCCCTCCCCTCCCTCCCTCTCCCCCCTCCCTTCCTCAACGAAAGGGTGTGTTAGCTTGTCTATTTTTTTTCCCTAGTTTTTTTTTTTTTTTAATACAAACTCGGGTCTTTGGGTGTGTCCTGCCAAAACGAAACAAAAAAACAACCCAAAACAAAAAATTTTTTTTTTAAAACTCCCCAAAACAATAGAAAAGCAACTGAAAACCTCAATGAAACCCATGCTGAAATTTGCACATCACAAAACCACAGCAGATGTACAGATGCAATATACAATTCACGATTTATAATAAAACATTATATACAATAAATAGGTTCTTGTTACTTTTTTTTTGTCAATCTGCAAATAGATTTCTCAGTGCATATCCGACACAATTAGCTTCTCTCCTGCTTTGACTCTCTGGCCTCCTTTTTTTTTCTTCTCTCCATTATTATTTTTTGTTTTGTCTTCAAAACATTTCAGATTTTGAATGAGTGTGTGTATGTGTGTGTGTGTGTAATGTATGGGAGTATACATCTTCATGGTGTTTGCTCTTTTGTAATTTTTCTTTTTCTTTTTTTTACATTTTTGAAAAGTATTTACAATTGCTGGTTTTGTGCAGATAGAAAAGGCCTGTTTCCCTCAACCCTCCCTCGTTGCTTTCCGATGGAGAAAACTTGCGAGCTTCTCCCAGTCAGATCCATCCGGCACTAAGGGGGCAGAGAGGAGCAGTAACAGAGGAGTTGGAGCCACACAGAGAGCGTGGGGAGAGCGCCCCAAAAGGCGATGCAAGTCTTCCGTGATTTTGCTGGAATCTCTTGGTCGGTGGTGGTGGTGATGATGGTGATCTTCCCTGGTTGATCTCTCCTTGTCTCTCACCCCATTCCAGCAAAGAAACAGGTCATAAGGAGCCGGTCTGTTGCATGCTTATAACAAGGGTGGTGAGCAGACAGGAAATCTTCTTCCTTTGGGTAACAGAAACTGAGGATAGAAACAAAGAAAGTTTACCAAGTGAAATGGAGGCAGATGGTAATAGCTGGAGAACAGCCTAAGGGAGGAGAGGAACCACAGCTGGATAATGCAAATAAGGGACGCAGAATAGTGGACAAATAACGAGAATGTCCTGCTTTTTTCCAAACTCGGGTTGAAATGCAAAGCGGCTTTCGATTTATTTACTTAATTGAAAATGTTTGTATAGCTGCTCATCTTATATAAACAGCTGTGGGCGACCAAAAGATGATCTCGTTTAGAGCGATGCTTCTCAACCTTGGTCTCTTGAAGATGTGTGGACTTCCGACTCCTAAACCAGTAAGAATTGGCGTTCACACACATCTTCAAGTGGCCAAGGTTGAGAAACACTCTCTAGAGCAGTGTTTCCCAACCTCAGCCGCTTTAAGACCTGTGGACTTCAACTCCCAGAATTCCCCAGCCAGTCATGCTTCTTTCTGGGAGTTGAAGTCCTCGCGTCTTAAAGAGGCTGAGGTTGAGAAACATGGCTGTAGAGCAGGAGTCTCCAACCTTGGCAACTTTAAGACTTGTGGACTTCAACTCCCAATTCCACAAGTCTTAAAGTTGCCAAGGTTGAAGAACCCTGCTCTAGAGTATATTGCCTGCAGCCTGCGTTCCTCCCATCTATGGCTCAAAATCTTGGTATCCACATGGTTTCTGAAGTTTTACCTATAAGCATTGGAAGTTCACTCCTCTGTCTATAAATGGTAAACGGAGGTACGTGGATAAATTTCAGTCCAAATCAACTTGAAAAATCAAGCTGGCTCAATATTCCTCATCAATACAACTTGCAAAATCAAACTGGCTCAATATTCACAAGCAACATGAAGGGGGAAAAGTTTCTTTTTCACATGCACAAAAGCTTTTCTGCAGTATCTGAGTGATTCAGAGGCACCCAGGTCATTTTAGCTTTCCAGTCTGATTTGGAAAGTGAGTTCTGTTCCGATGATTGGTCACAGTGGGTTCGAGCAAAATCCCCAATTTGAAATCTTGCAAGGCCCTAAAATGCACTGAAGACAATAGACCTGATCAACTCTGGGTGGATCATGAAATGGGGGCATTCTTCTGGTCTAGAAGAAAAACTTAAGGCCAGAGGGAAGACAAATTAGAGCACCCTGTTGCTAAACCCAACTCCCTTCAGCCCAGTCCCAATTGGATTTGGGGTGATAGCAATAGCACTTAAGACTTATATACTGTTTCGTGGTGCTTTATAGCCCTCTCTAAGCAGTTTATAGATTCAGCATATCGCCCCCCAACAACCTGGGTCCTCCTTTTACCAACCTCAGAAGGATGGAAAGCTGAGTCAACCTTGAGCCAGTCACAATTGAACTCCTGGCAAGTGAGCAGTGGATTAGCCTGCAATACTGCATTCTAACCACTGCACCACTATGGCTCATGATACGATGCTGACAACTATAAAGTAGCTTTTGGAAGACAGAAAAACTTTTCTCCCCAAGACATTACATGTGTTTGGGCGAGTTAATGGCAAAAGGTCTCAAAAATTTACTATCAAACTAATTTTGCAAGTGTCGCTAAAGTATCTTAACTGCACTGCTTTCCTTGAACTTGGCACCTTCCTGGTGCGGTGCATGAAATCAAGAAAACACAAACTTGCCTGGATCAGGCCTTTGTGAAGCCTACAAGGAGCATGACAGTGATTTTCTTGTCCAACAACTGGTAGTGAAAGGTATTTTGGCTGGGTTCACACATTGCACTGAGTTACGGTTTCTTTAACTGTAGCTTAATGAATAAGCCATCACTGTTTCATACAACACACTAAGCCAAACATAAACCACATCATATTTAACTCTACTCTTTGCCACTGGTACCAATATAGTTTTTCAGCCTTGTGAGAATACTGAGCCTGCTGACTTAGAGCTTTTGGGAACTGGCGGCATACAAACGAGCTGAGAAAGACAGCATGTAAAGTTGTCTTCAGAGAAATATTCCGTGCAGGGACTGGGTTTCTACAACATACTAGATTAGGCTAAAAAAACATGGTTTTGTTGAAGAAGTGTCTTGTATAAGTGGAGTGTCTTCAAAAAAACCCCAGAAAGTCCCATTGTCTCTTGAAAAAGGACTTTTGGGACAACCATGGTTTTGTAGTTTATACAGGTAGTCCTCAACTTACAACAGTTCATTTAGTGACCATTTGAAGTTACAATGACACTGAAGAAAGAGACATGATCATTTTTCAATCTTATGACTGTTGTAGCATTCCCACGGTCACATAATTTACATTCGGGCACTAGGCAACTGACTCATATTTATGACGGTTGCAGTGTCTCAGGGGGGTCATGGGATTCGCAACCGTCTGACAAGCAAAGTCAATGGGGAAACCAGATTCACTTAACGACTGTTACTCATTTAACTGCAGTGATTCACTTAACAAACATGGGAAAAAAGGGTCACAAAACAGGGCAAAACTCATTTAACCAATTTCTCACTTAGCAACATAAATGTTGGGCTCGATTGTGGTTGTAAGTTGAGGGTTACCTGTGGTTCCAACCTGTCATCGAAACCTAGAAACCAAGTCTCTCCTTTTGAGACTAGGAGTCACTTCTGCTGCTGTTATGTCAAAGTTGGATTACTACAATGGACTCTGCTTAGGAGACCCTTGAAGACTACATTTAGCTGCTATAGACTGCAGTCTGTTTTAGCATCAGTACACCTGCATTACTGGCCAGTATGATTCTGGATGCAACTGAAGTGTTGGTTGTGACTTATAAAGCTTGGGTCCAGACTATCCACAGGGCAACTTTCTCTAAACCAGAGGTCTCCAACCTTGGCAACTTTAAGCCTGGAGGACTTCAACTCCCAGAATTCCTGAGCTAACATGACTGGAGGAGGAATTCTGCGAGTTGAAGTCCACTAGTCTTAAAGCTGTCAAGTTTGAAGGCCCTTGCATTCCATAAACAGGACGACCGATTGTGCATTTAAAGTCCAATGCATAATCAGTCCCCGTCCCCCCACTTGTTGTGCTGCTTTGAAGATGTCTGTTGTGTTAATTGATTTGAGCCACCCAGAATGTGTGGAACTGCAGAACCAAGGGGGGTAGAAATTCTGCAAGATCAACAAATTTAAAAAAAAAATCCCAACAAACAGTAAAATTGATGGTAGCTGTTTGGACATTGCCTATAATGTGAACGCCAGAATTTACTTTTCTTTAAGGGGTTGATGGTTTAACCTATCAGGTAACCCAAGCAATTGTGGGACAGAATCAACGCGTAGCCCTAGTTGTACTACAGAGGCCTTGCAGTCTAAGCAGAAGCGGACAGGAGTTCTTTCAGGCTCCACAGACTTTGTAGTTTTCGGAGGCCAGCCACGTGGGGATCAGGAGGCATAAAAATGCAGAGGCATGGAGGACTTAACCCTCCTGTGAAAAATGATGGAGGCCCTCAGGCAGAAGCAGCCGAGTGACAGGCATCCTAGGGAGTCAAAGGATGAGGAGAATGGAGGGATCAGTTGTCATAGAGACTGTGAGGGAGGACAGCTTTGTTCAGCTTAATTAACATGGGAGAGCTGCAAAAGGTATGTGTTGGAGAGCAAGAGGTTTAGAAGTGGCATCAAAATGGATGCCAGTAGGCAGCGACAGGAGGAATGGCTGCCTTGATAATGTTCTGGGAAGACACGGAAGCCCCTTTTCCCAACTTAGATTACCCACGCTACCATTTCAAACCTTCTGGATCTTAAGCAGGCCCAAGGCCTGGAAAGAAGATGTAGATGGTTTGGCGATCACACTCTACACTCAAGATGAATGAGCTGCATATAGAAGAGACCAGTGAAAGCATGGCCATCATATGGTTCTGTTACCAGACAATCTGCCTCACAGAAGGGATGGATAAAGGGGCCCTGATGATGAGAAACTTATATAAATTAGGTTCTTCTTTTCATGCTAAACAGGTTTTCCCCAAGTTGGGTGCCCTTAACATAAGAGTCTTCAAACTTGGCAAGTTTAGGACTTGTGGACTTCAACTCCCAGAATTCCTGAGCTAACATGACCGGAGGAGGAACTCTGGGAGTAAAAGTCCACAAGTCTTAAAGCTGTTGAGTTTGAAGACCCCTGCCTTAACAGTAGTCATGCTGGCTAAAATTCTAGTAGTTTGTTGACATATATGAAGGGCCTCTCAGATCATGAAAACCCTTCATTGTTGCAATATGGTTTGCTGCATTGTTGTAATATGGTTTGCTTTTCTACTATTTAGTGTTGTTAATGAAACAAGAGGTGGTGGTTCCTAAACCTTGGCTTACAGCTTTGCACATTGTATAATCACAGCCAACTGTGGTTAATTTAACTCCGTCGAATTAGAACATGGCTTAGTGCAATGTATAAAGCCCTTTGAATACCCTTTTTGCAGTTTTCACAGGAAGCCACAGTTAGAATGATGTGCTGAGACTGAACTCAGCAATCTGACTTCTGGATTGGATTTTGAGATCAGTATTTATGGACTCCTGCCAACTCCCATACCTTGGCAAGATGCCTAGATCTTTTGTATTTGGCTTCCTAGTCCTGAGCCTTTTGCTACCTGTGGAGACAGGAGCCCCTCCCACTGGCTTTGAACTCTCCACAAAACTAAGATAACTGTCTCGGGTAGCTTCCACCATAAACCAGATTTGTATTACCCTCAGCTGCACCTTGTAAGGAGCCATCATGTACAGTTTACAAGTTACTGGAGCTTGGTTCACCCAGCATGCTAATTCACAACCAAGAAAGCCACATTATGGCTTAGTACAGCTTTCCCCTAATCCAGTGTTTCCCAACTTCAGCCATTTTAAGATGTGTGGACTTCAATTCCCAGAATACCCCAGCTTGGTAAGGTTGGGAAACACTCTCCTAATTCATATGCTCTTTGGAAGGTGTACATTCTGCTCCCCTTTCTGGGCACATTCTTTACCTCTTTCAGTCAATAAAACAGATGGTGATAAACATTTATGTGGGTTGGACTAAGTGAGCAAATAATTGTCTTGACCAGACCAAGGATGCCAATAGCTGTCTCTCTTTGCTCTTCACCCAGAGCTAACCAAAGGCATTCTGGTTAGATTTGTACGCTGCTGTGAATCATGGTTTGCTTGATAATGGCTTGTTGAATAGATCACTCTGGTGGTTCTGCACCATATACTAAGTCATAAAATACATTTTACAAATGCTAATAGGTGAGTTTATGTCATACATTAAGCCAAATCCAAACTACATCTTGCTTTACCAGAATACTTCACCCTCACTTTTACTACTGATACAGGGCCATTATATGGCTGGATTCACATGGCACCCTATGCCCAACCCCTAAAAACGATGGCTTAACATGCTGGATAACCCCAGCAACTATGACCGCTCATTTGCCTTACATTGACTGACTGAAGCTCTCTTGAGTTTCAGGCAGGTGCTTTCCAGCTCTCCCTGACTTGTTGTCTCTCTTGGGTCAAGAGGAGAAATCAAGCAAAAGAACAAAAAATGGGCTAGAGAGAAGTGGAAGGGACTCTGCCTAAGAGACTTCTGATATTCTGGAGTGTGCATGTATGCGATCACCATACCCATGAGTTAAGAACAATCAGTAGGTAAAAATAACCCCCAAGTTCCTAATTGGACATTAATAAAGATGGTTCCTTTATCAGACTTGGTGGGAGGTTTTGTGGCATAAATAGGTTGAGATCTACAGGAAAGATGAAGGGCAAACTTTGCAGAACGCACATACTGGTGGCCTTTGCAGCACAAATGTGAGTGATTTCTAGATGTCTGGAGACAATTATGGAAGCCTCGAAAGGAAAAAGAATACCAGCTGTGGGCTGCAAGGGTCCAGTTTTTCCTCAAGTTCCTCCCTGTTAAGATTCTGATGACCTCTAGTTTCCCATTAGGCATGCAGAGGCAGGGAAAGATGGAATGAGGGATGAAGACAATTCAAGACAATTACAGCCCAGTCTTCTCTGACTTATGGGACTCTCACATCTTCCTCCTGCCATCTGAATCTCAACACCTCTCAGTGCTAACCAGCATGGCCAAAAGATAAGGACCATGGAAGAAGCAAGCATTTTGAAAGACCAGACTGGGGTTACAGCCAATGGATTTTAGGATTCAGATGAATGGTACTGTCCTGTCCAGAAGCGACCACTTGAGAATGTGCCTGGAGAAGGCAAATGGCTCACAGATTTGCCCAAGACAAAGCTCTTATGCAAAGATATCTAGTCTGCCAGGAAGAACTGGCCTGAATCCTCTCTGTGACTTGCCAATTCTGTTGCCTTAACAGAGGATGCAAATTAGACAAGGAACACATTTGCTTATTTAGTGCCACAAGGGACCACGTTCTTATGCAAGATACTGAATCCCTCGTGACCACCAGGAATCTGAGTCAGCAGCTTCCCCTCTGGCCTTTGAGATTTCAATAGGCAACAATCAGCCCACATACTTCTAGACAATCTTCGCAGCCTTGAGGGATGTGGTGGAGTGGGGTGGGGGGAAAGAAATTTTCCAGAAGCTGAATTCTGGGAAAACGCAAAATAGCTCATCAGCAGAAACATGCTTTGCATTCGGATAGTCCTTGGTTTGCTTGTCCTTGGTCCTTGCGATCTCCAATCCAGAGACACTGCTGCTAGGAAGCTCTGCTAAATCTGCACTGGCAGAACAAAGGGAGCTTTTTGTACCCACACCTTTCCTTCTGTTTGTTTGGGGTGGGTGGGTGGTTGGGGGAATCTGGGTTCACCTGAAAGCTGATTGGGGCCAGAGAGGTGAAGCGCACACCAGATTCAACAACAAGGGCTGAATTCAGCAGCGCAGCAGACATCTAGCAAAGTCAGGGAGTGCCAGGTATATTTGAGGAAAGGATCGTTAATCAACGATGAGAAGACTTTGCCAGAAAGGAAGAAGTAGGGCTGTTAGCAGAATGCAACCCCACCACCCACACTCCTGGTATGTTGGCTGGATATTGTAATCCCTGCATTTTGGGGAGGGGGGCACATAGGTAATCTTGGGCAAGCTGAACCCAAGATATCTCCTCATTCAGAACAAGGCAGCATCATGAACTCAGTAGGTGATGGTTAGCAGGATTTATTCATTCATCAATTAATTGCACTTCTGTCCTGCTTCTCATGATCCAAAATCCCAGAGCGCTTTCTGGTAATGTCTCTCCAGCATGAAAACAGAGCTAAGACCACGAAGAACCAGTAAAAATAAAATAAAGCCAGCCTGTTAATATATCAGTATCAAGGGGGGAACCTACGACAAAGAGGAGTTTTTTTTAAAAAAGATGCCTAAAATGCATTAATGCTGGGGCCTGGTGTACCCCCTCCCAACCCCCTCTCCCCAAATTCCTCTCGAGCCCACCCAGCGGTGACATTGAATAACAAATTATTTCCCCCACGTTTCAGGATGTTGTTATTTTGAATGCACAGCTATTGGGGATTCATCCCAGGGGCCAGAAGCTAAGCATTTATCAGAGCACCGCTGGCTGGCCTCACACTTTGCGGGATGCGAGACTACATCCTTCCCACATCCCCCCAGAATGGGGGGTTCGCTCAAGAGTGCTGGTGCCACACAGCTGGAGGGCCCCACCGCAGTACATCTGCATTAAAAGAAGTACCCAAGCTGATCTGCCTCCCTCTCTCCTTCTTTCCCTCCCTCCTTCCTTTCCCGTGAATGGATTTAAATGAGCATTTAATGTGACTTTAATATGGCTGTTTCAGTATGCTAATCCATTATCGATTGATTGTTAAAAAAAAGAGAAGCTCCTTCTCTGAAATGGAACAAGCTGGTGAGAAACAAACCTGGCATGCAATTAGTGCCAAATTACCCAGCCCCTGATGGCTTCGAGTACATCCTGATTAAAGCTGAAAAACACAGGAGGAAAGGGGACAAAATCCAGACAGGCATCTGCACTCCAGGAAAAGGCCTTCTGATGGTGGTGGTGGAGAGGAGGGGAGGAAGAGGGGGAGGAGGTGTGTGCACATGGTGGAACAACCTAATCAAGAGGATTAAAGGCACAGGTGCACACCTCAGTAAAGTGCAGCCAGAAAACTCAACACGCACAAACAATGGAACAAGGACAAGGTCTGCAGGGCTGAGTGGAACAGGAATTCAGAGTGACTAGAGAGAGATTGGGAAAGAACAAAAGATGCTATAAATTTGCTGGGAGGGGTATAAACATGTCTGCATGATGTTCTCCTGCTGGAGCAAGCCTGGGAGAACAGCAGGATTGGAGTTAGGCATCCATTAGTCACATCCAGCATGACCAAGAGCCAAAGATGATGGTCACACTCCAGCAATAGCATCTGGGAGAGCAGTTTCACCACTTTTAGAGAAGGAGCTTAGACCAAGTTCGTATACTGCAACCAATTTTGGTCACTGTATTACTAAAATAGAGGGATACAATCAAGATCAAGGGAGATACTAATACCACTCTATAAAGCCTTAGTAAGGCCACACCTAGAGTACTGCATCCAGCTTTGGTCACCACACTATAAAAAAAGGATATTGAGACTCTAGAAAAAAGTAGAGAAGAGCAACCAGGATGATTAGGGGACTTGAGACTAAAACATATGAAGAACGGTTACAGGAACTGGGCATGGCTAGTCTAGTGAAGAAAAGGATCAGGGGAGACATGATAGCAGTCTTCCAATATTTGAGGGGCTGCCACAGAGGGTCAAGCTATTTTCTAAAGCTCCTATAGGCCAGACAAGGAATAATGGATGGAAACTGAACAAGGAGAAATTTAACCTGGAAATAAGGAAAAACTTTCTGACAGTAAGAACAATCAACCAATGGAACAGAAGTTGCCTTCGGAGGTTGTGGGAGCGCCATCACTTGAGACTTTCAAGAAGAGACTGGACTGCCATCTGTCAGAAATGGTGTAGGGTCTCCTGCTTGGGCAGGGGGTTGGACTAGATGACCTACAAGGTCCCTTCCAACTCTGATTATCTGTTATCTGAAAAAGATGTTGAGACTTTGGGGGAAAAAAGTTCAGAGAAGAGCAACTAAGATGATCAAAGGCCTGGAGACTAAAACATATGAAGAATGGCTGCAGGATTTGGGTTTGGCTAGTCTAAAGAAAAGAAGAATTGGGGTGGCATGATAGCAGTATTCCAGTACTTGGGCTGCCACAAAGAAGAGGGGTGGGGGTCAAATTATTTACCAAAGCACTGGAGGGCAGGACAAGAAACAATGGTTGGAAACTAATCAAGGAACAGAAGCAACCTGAAATTAAGGAGAAACTTCCTGACAGTCAGGACAATTAACCAGTGGAACAGCTTGCCTCCAGAAATTGTGGGCGCTCCATCACTGGATGTTTTTAAGAAGAGCCTAGACAGTCATTTATCTGAAATGGAATAAATTCTCCTGTTTGAGCAGGGGGCTGGACTAGAAGACCTCCAAGGTCCCTTCCAGCTCATTCATTCTATTAAAGTGGATATTCTGAAGGAGTCGAAGGACAGACTACTGGCGGTCCTTCAACCACCTCAACTAGGGCAACTGAGGAGGAAGAAAAATGGAGTTTCCCTGTCAGCAACCATCCCTGCAGCGAAGAAATATCTTCAGGACCCAATAAATTGCAGGCACATTCAGACAGGCATCAGTTAGCTCTGCTGAAACTTTGATCCTGGTCTTGAGGTTGCATCTGGAATTGCATCACACCCTCTCTGTTTTGTGGGCTTTACTGTGCTGTTGTGATACATACATTCCGTTCAGTCCTTTCCATATTATTTACTCACAGGATTTGTATGCTGCCCAATGTTCAAGGTTATCTCCAGGAAGTTGACAGTAAAAATAAAATTAAAAAAAAAAAAACTACCCCAAATGAAAGAAGATTCAAGCAGATGACCTTGGCTTGGTTCCCTTATTGGACTAAAACAGATCATAACCAGCTGTGTGTGTGTGTGTGTGTGTGTGTGTGTGTGTGTATTTACTACTCAGCCAAATCCATGCAAACCACAATGTTTAAGGAAACATGTGAAAATAGCTTAAAGCAAAACAAGGATACTTTGGGCAGAAGTGCCTTATAAGGGGGATTCCTCAAGCAGTCATTTCTTTAAATAATAATAATAATAGTGCCGCTCAAAGTAGCGGACACCTACAAGTAAAACCCAAATCTATCATGAAAACATAGATTAAAAAAACCAACTAAACAATTGTTTGCAATCATTTTTATGATTATTTATTTGATGTCCAGTGGGACTGAAGATAGTGTAAATTAGGTCCCTAAACCCTCCTAGCATTATTGAACATAAATACCTTTCGGCTAAGTCTAGAAGGTCCACGGACCATTTGCCCAACATTCAAGGCAGTGTACAAGTTTTATCAACAGTACGAGAAAGTCATAAAACGGGACAGCTGGAAAAGGAACAACAGTTGCTGGAATCATTACATGAACAAGGTGTATTTTGGGGGGCGGGGGGGTGGAGGTGCTTTCATCCATATTAACATAGGCCTATACAAACCTCCCTACGTTTTGCTGACAATAATCTACGCAACCTGGGAGGAAAATTTTGAGTGGGAGGATATTTCAGTGGTAGAGCAACTTATTTGCTTGCAAAAGATCCCAAGTTCAATGCAACAGCATCTTCAGGTAGATTTGGAAAAGCTACCTCTGAAACTTCGGAGAGCCACTGGTGTTCAGAAACTAAACTTTGTATAACATGCTAAGCCAAGATTTTGGTTCAACAGCATTTTCTTGAATTAACCCCAAATGATGATCCGGTTAACCCATAAGCCATTTGATTTTACAGATTGACAGGCATTGGGTTCACTCAACAGATCAAGCGTACTCTGAACAAACTAAACAAAAACCACTCAGCACAATGTGCGAATCCAGCTGGTGTGCAGTTTGACATAGGTGGTCCAAAGCAGTTTGCTCCATTTCCTCTCTAGGTTCTGGCTGCAGAAACTGGCTAGTGTAACTGGGAGGGCACCAGGCATGGAACGGCTGTTCCCACAGTGATCAATGGAAACAAAGGGTGGTTTGACCACTTGATGGCAAAACACATGATGACTGCCACAAAATCTTAATTCCTTGTGCAATTGATGTATAACTGAGCAAATGAGTTTGTCTATAAAGCAGGCAGGAGCGTCTGGGTTTTTTTTCAATAGCACAAGGCAAAAAGGAACATTTCAGTAATAAAGCTATGAGCACCAGGGTGCATCAATCAACAAGTTCCTAGATTATTATTATTTTTTGCAACATTGGGGTTTTTAAAGTGCTTCACTGCAGTTTTGCTCAGAGGCTACGAGAGCATCTATCAACAAGTTTCTACTCCTTTTAGCAGAGATGATAGGAAGCACAGGTAGGACAGGGAAGTGGCCGACCGGAGGAGACGAATCAACCTCCTGCCCACCGTGGAATTGGGAGAAGATGCTGAGGAAAGCAAAGAGGGTTGGAGTCACAAAATTACTTACTGGGAGAAGGTGGTGGTCTCCGAGATTGATTCATAGACTTGTAAAATCTTCTGGGCTCCCCAAAGAAATTAAGCAACAAAGTTTTTTTCTTTTTCTTTTTTTGTAAAAAAAAAAAAAATTAAAAAAAGGCAAACCAACCAACCAACCACTGGGAAGAAGAAGAAGAAAAAAAGGAATGAAATAAATCTGCAAAAAAAGGAGGGAGACATAAGGGAAGGGAAGGAAGAGGTGAAGAAGGAAGAGAATGCCCAATCTTCAGTCTTCCTTGATGAGTTTTCATTGGCGTTCATAGATCACAGAGTTTTCCCTCCCCAACACCTTCTGCCCCATCATAAAAAAAAAATAAAGCAAAAATTAATGTCCCCTTCCCTCTGGATGTCCTTGGTTTCTGTCCGTTGCCTTCTGGAGTGTTTCTTGTCTGCATGTTGTGGGTGGCTCAGAGATATGGCAGCCTCCATTGTGACTCTTGACTTGAGCATCTGCAAGGATTTTCGATTGTCTTTTTGCTGGGCTGTAGGTTGAGACAGCTCCTGACAGTCTGCTTCAAAAACTGCCCCCCCCGCCATTATCAAAGAAAGCAAGTTTATTGATTTTTTCATCATATTTTCTTTTTTCCCCCTTTCTCTTTGTTTTTTAAAGAAAGGGGTGGAGTGGGGGTGTTCGCCTCTGTCTTCTTTCCCTCCTTCTTGTCTTTCTTTTTCTCTTTTCTTTTTTGTTTTGTTTTGTTTTCTTAGAAAAAAAAGCAAATGAACCAACCAAGAAACGAGCGAACAAAAAGGGGTCTTTTTTTTTTTGTCATACATATATGTGTGTGTGTGTGCGTGTGTGTGTGGTGGGGGTTTTTTTTGTTTTGTTTTTGATTTCCATTAAATACAGAACTTGAAAAGTGTTCCAGAGAAAAGTGCTGCTAAAGTAGCTCTGAAAGAGATTGAGAGAGAAAGAGAGAGAGAGAGAAGGGAAGGGAGGGGGTGAGAAACAGAAAGAAACATTGATCAAAACACAGCCCACTCTTGGCAGGGCTCAAGTATTCATTTTGGTGCATGGAACCCAAGAGACTCATTGTGTTTTTGTCCAACAAATCCTTTCTCCGGAATCTACAATTTAGAGACCCAGTAAAAAGCACCTATTAAATATTTCCATGCTTATTTAGGATGTCCTCTTTTCTTTAGGTTAGAAGATGGCTGGTTGGCTGTTCATGCCTATTGGTATTTTTTTTCCCCTTGAACAGTCATTGGCATTGCTTAATTTTAATCAAGGACAGCTAAATTTTTACCCTTTTATTTATGTATCTTACCCCGTTCTTCCAAAAAGCTCAAGGCTGTGTGTGTGTGTGTATAATTAATATATATATCTCCTTCCCCATTTTATTCTCACAATAACCCAGAGAGATAGGATAGCCTCAGAGCCCAAGGATACACAATCAACTTCACGACCAAGAATATGCCCAAGCTTTGCTCCTCAAACTGTCAGTCTAACACAGGAGTGTCAAACTTGATTTTCTTGAGGGTCACATCAGGGTTGTGTTTGACTGGGGGTGGGGGACTTAGCTAGGGATGGGCGTGGCCAGCTCACCATCACTCATGTTGGGAGGCTCCTGTGGTGACCTGAGCCCTCGACCAGCAAAAATGGGCTCCCGAGCTCCGTTTTCAGCTGCGATGGCCTCCTGCAACCTTCTGCCAGTGAAAACGGAGTTCGGGAAGGCCGCCCACGGCCCTCTCAAGCTCCGTTTTTCACTGACAGAGGCACCGCAGGCCAGACCGTCACTGTTTCCAGAGTGACCCCCACGGGCCAGATGTAAGCCTCCTGTGGGCCGGATCCAGCCCCCGGGGCTTGAGTTTGACACCACTGAACTCTAATACACTGACCTATTTTTGTTGTTGATAATTAAGCGGCCATTTTCTTTTTAAAGCTGTGTGCATCTGTGTGAATCCACAAGATAGGAACACGAGAGAAGTACAGGGGGGGCCTGATACAAAAAACATGGATGGAGCTTGGGTTGCTGTTAATTTGACTTTTTTTTTTTTAACACACCCTTAGAGGGGAACATGTGGGTGTGCTTGCCTAAAAAAAATAATAATAGATATTCTCCCTTCTCTTCCAGCAGAGCCATTGCATACAGCAGGAGTGATAAACTTGTAACCCTCCAGATGCTGCTGAAAAACAACAACTCTTGGTGATCCCTGCCAGAGATGAAGGACCTTGGGAGCTGTAGATCAGCAACACCTAGACATGACCAGGTCCTTTCTCTCTGCTGCAAAAGGGGGGCATTTTTAAGACACCACACATACACACACACAGCTTCACTGCAAGCAGCCACTGAAATGGAGGGCAGCCAGCGTAATGCACCGAACAATTATTTAGAATTATATTTTAAAATGATTATTCATATGGTAAACAATATTCATGGATAGAAAAGAACAGAGACATTACTTCTGGAAATGTCCAAATCAGTTTCAGATTGTCCTTTGTGGTTGTTTTTTTTAAAGATACACAAAGACCTAAAGTAGGAAATATAGTCCTCATCTTATATCGGTTTAGGGACTGTTCAAAGTTTTACAACAGCACTGAAAAAAAAGCGACAACCAGTCCTCACTCTTACGACCATTATGGTGTGCCCGTGGTCATGTGATCAAGTTTTGGTTGCTTGGCAACCGGCACACATTTACAATGGTTGCTGCTTCCGTTGGAGAAAAAAAAAATCAAATTTTGTCATATGGATTTGATGAGCATTAAAAAAAATTTAAAGGGAGGAAAAAATAACTTTTATTTCCATTTTTTTTGTGGAAAATGGACAATTTATTATAGTCTTAAACAACTAAGTTTTGAATGTGAGAATTCTTTCTATACTTGGAAAAAGTCAGATGTCATTCTAATATTTGTGTTTCCCTTTTTCTTTAATACCTTTTTAAACTTCTATCCCTACTCTCTTTTTAACACTTCGTTGTTTCTCTTAATAGTTAGTTTATGTGGTTTTGTGAAGTGTATGCTTTGTAAAATCTAATAAAATTACTTGACAAACAATGAAGGCAGCTTTCCAGGACCATGTGTTCAGCATTTGCTACCTACAAGTTTCCAACAAGCAAAGTCAATGTAGGAATATTGATTTGCTTAATGACCAACACAATTCATTTAACAACTGCAGTGATTTGCATAACAACCTGGGCAAAAAAGGGATGTAAAATTGGATCCCACTCATGTAACAATCACCTTGCTTAGCAACGGGGATTCTGGTGCCAGTTGTGGCTATAAGTTGAGGACTACCTGTACAGCTTTGCTGGCTGAGGAATTCTGGGAGTTGAAATCAGCCAGGCTTAAAGTTGTCAACGTTGGAGACCCCTGCTCTAGGCTGTTCCATTTAAGACTGTAGGAGGGGCATTGCCTTTTCTTCTGCATATCCTCTCCCAATTAAAAAAAACACAAGGGAAAATTAAAAAGGCAAAGGGGACACTTGGAGCAGATCTTATTGGATCGTTTAAAAACACATGAAGAACGGTTGCAGGATTTGGGTAAGGCCAGTCGAGAGAAAAGAAGGACTAGGGGTGACATGATGGGAGTATACCAGTATTTGAGGGGCTGCCACCAAGAAGAAGGGGGTTCAACTTATTTTCCAAAGCACCCAAAAGAAAACAAGAAGCAATGGATGGAAACTAATCAAGGAGAGAAGCAACCTGGAATTTAAGGAGAAACTTCCTAATAGGGAGAACAATTAACCAGCGTAACGTTAGAAATTGTAGATGCTTCATCACTGGAGGTTTGTCTGTAAATGGTATAGGATCTCCTGCTTTAGCAGGGGGTTGGACTAGAACAGTGGTCGCCAACTGGTGGGCTGGGGACCACTGGTGGTCCGTGAGAAAATTTTGGTGGTCCGCAGAGAAATGTCACCTCCAAAGCAATTAATCCAGGCTGCGTGGTAAGTCGCTTGCACTGCAAACAACATGAGGTAATGAGGGGAGGGGGAAAGGGCAGAGGGAGGGAAACTTGCCCCAAGCGCCCCACGTGCCTCGCCTGGCCACCGGGCTGCTTCTTTCTTCTTCTGCTTTTGGCTGCACGCAAGGAAAGCAGTAAACGTCTTTCTTTTTCTCCCCTAAACTCCACTAGAAAGGAATCTTTAGGACCCTACAAGGCATCCTGCTCCAAGAGGCTGCGCCGGCAAAGACTCATTTCTGGCGGAGTTTGGGGGAGAGAAAGAAAGACTTCTGCTGCTTCTGCTGCTTTCCTTGCATGAAGCCAAAAGTCTCTCTCTCTCTCTTTCTCCCCCTTAGAACAGAGCTGGAGACGGTATCCTGCGATCCCAAATAAAGAATCATCGATCGGTAGGAAAACAGGGTGGGGAATTTTCCTGCAGACATTTTTCCTGCAGCCACTGTCAGTCAAAATTCATATTAGTGGTCCACGGGATTTAAGATTATGAGTTTGGTGGTCTCTGAGGTCCAAAAGGTCTAGAAGACCTCCAAGGTCCCTTCCAGCTCTATTCTGATTGTTTTAATTCTGCAGTGTTCATGAACCATCACCCCATCTGTGAATTGTGCTCACCGCCAACTCGGTCTGTAATGTCCCAAAGGTGTTTTTTCAAAAGGCAACCGGGCTGCGTTTTTTTCCTTGGATCTGTTTCACTTCTCTTCCAAGGAGCTTGTTCAGTTTGTCTTCAAGGGAAAAAACAAAACAAAGAAAGCCCAGCTGCCTTTTGAAAAAGCGCTTTTGGGACAACCATGACCTGGATGACCAAGAATCTCCACCGACACCAGTCTCTCATGACCGCTTCAGTGTCTTATTTGCTAGTTTGGCCTAGCTGCAGTCCTTTCCCGTGGCCTCTACTGACACAAATTGCTGGATTAATTTTGATCAGCTTCCTGGTTCTAATTCCTGAGACCAGAAAGTCGTGACCTTCAAAGTGAGGAATAGCCTCAGCCTAACAGAATGTTATCTACGTGTCGCTTGCCTTGCTTGTATTGGGGATCATGCATGCGTTGCAGTTTCCTATTTCCCCCCCTCCACTTTTTTTTCCCTCTACACATTGGGCACTGACAGCATCTCCCTGGCCAATCTGGACAAACTAGGAAAACAGAATTGTTCACGAAACTCCAAAGGTCTCATTGAAGGAGAAAAGCCTTGATCTGAAGACGGAAAGAGCGAAAGATAAATACAACTCCCAAGGGAAGCTATTCCGGAGCTTGGGAGTGACAGGGACCTCGTGAGATTTGGAAGTGAAATCTTTTGTCTCTCACTCTGCGTGTTTGGAATGTCAAAGAGGTGTGTGGATCCTGCTTTTTCAGAGCTCCTTGAACCAGCTTTCAGGAGCCTCTGGGATAATCTGTCCCTCACTAAATATTACTTACTTGTTTTATTTCTATTTTTCAATGCCTGGCCTGCCTTTCTGCATATTACCCTTTGGGTGGCTAATAAAAGTAACGACGATACAGAAATACAATGCAGCCAAATTAACTTGTTTACAGTCGGCTAATCTCAACCCCAATGCTTAGTTAACAGATGGAACCTCTGAATTGGAAGAGCTGGATGGAGGGCACCCAAAACCAGAGCCAAACATTTATAACCTCTTTCCCTGGTGGGTCTTCCTAGTAGTAGCTGGAACTTCTTTCTGAAGCAGAAAAGAGGCCACGAGGGCTAGATAGGCATATGGAAGCTGAGGATCACGCACAGGGTTTAGGGTGACCATATTTATCTCCCTACTCCCCTCCCTCCTTTTAGGGATGGGTTTAAATGATAGCAAAACACAGCTACTATTGTGGCCCACCAGCAGAGCTGGCAGCAGATTCGGCCAGTGAGGAGGTTGGGGAGGAACATGGGCCAGTCCTGGAGTCTGGGGAAGGCTCTGACGAGGGCTCTGCGTGGGAGGCAGAGATGGGGCCAGGGCTGTCCAACATTTCCCAGCTGCCTACAGAGTCTGAGATAAGTGGGGAAGAAGAACAGCTGGAGCCTGTTCCCAGTGTGCGCATGCGTAGAGTTGCCAGAAGAAGGGAACAGCTAAGGAACAAGGGTCGACTCGGGAGTAAAGCCACAGGTGGATTGTGAATGGCCCCTCCCATAGGGAATAAAAGAGGAGCAAAAAAGGTCTTTGCAGGAAACAATTAGTTCATTTGGGTGAAGATCTGTTCCTGCATTCTTTCCAAGCGTCATTTGCTACAGTGTGGCATCTGAAGGATATTGGCCTGGCAGCTCTCCAGGTCTGATAAGAGTTGGTAATTGGGAAGTATCTTGAAGAACTGTTGGCCGGGACTTTGCTGGGTAAACTCAGTAATAGGGGTTTATCGGAACGAGGAGTCGGCTTCGTGCTAAAAACACCCAAACAGTGACATAAGTTCCAGTTGAGCAAAACATACGAACCCAGTCACTGCTTCTATTCCAGAATACAGGTAGTCCTTAACTTACGATCATTTGTTTAGGGACTGTTCAAAGGGACGGTGATGCTGAATGAAAGGACTAACAAGCGGCCCCCAGAGTTACAGTGATTGTAGCATGTCATGGATCCCATGATCAAAATCCAGGCTCTTGGTAGTCTGCCTGCATTTACAACCACAGGGGTACTTCAGTCCCGTCCCT
Organism: Notechis scutatus; assembly: GCF_049901735.1. NCBI lineage: Eukaryota > Metazoa > Chordata > Lepidosauria > Squamata > Elapidae > Notechis > Notechis scutatus. The sequence goes on from NC_142016.1 coordinate 12,551,435, forward strand.
CCCACCTGTCTACCTTCCCCCTAGCTAAGCCTTTTGACCCCCTGCGCTTCGCAGCCCGACATCCTAGTCGAATTCTGCTGCCAGCCTGACCCTTTGCAAAGCAGTTGGCTGTCCCAAGGTCTTGGATGGCAGTTTCCTTCGCAAGGCTTGGGGAAGATGGCCGCCCAGGGCCAGCAGCTACGGTGCTCTAAGACAGGGGTCTCCAACCTTAGCAACTTTAAGACTTGTGGACTTCAACTCCCAGAGTTGGGAGTTGAAGTTCACAAGTCTTAAAGTTGCTAAGGTTGGAGACCCCTGCTCTAAGAAGTCCCTGAGCTGCAGTGTGGCAAGCAGCTTCATAGCCACATGGTTCTGGGGTTGCTCGCCATCCCATAAGGCCGTGTGCAGAGCAGCCAAAAGAGCAGAAATGGGGAGAGATAGGCTAGGAGGGAGAGTTGAACAGGAGGCAATTTAGCTCAGGGGTTGCCAACCTTTTGGACCTCAGGGACCACCAAACTCATAATTTTAAATCCTGCGGACCACTAATATGATTTTTGACTAAAGGTGGCTTGCTGACATTGGTGGGAAAGTCGGTCCCATATTCCAGAGCTGCAGTAGTCACAGGACTGGCCCTTTGGTCATCCCGGAGCAGCTGCTCCTCCACCTGGGTGTACCGGCCTGCCGTGGACTGGAGGAGCTGCTCCGGGATGACTTTACTCAAGGTAAGGTTTGCACACTCAGGCGAAGGGTGGGGGCCACTGGGTGGGCAGGCCATGTGGGTGGCACAACCTTGTGTTCCTGTGCAGCCTGGATTAATTGCTTTGGGGGAGTGCTTTGGGGGGGCATTTCTCTGCAGACCACCAAATTTTCTTGCGGACCACCAGTGGTTCCCGGACCACCAGTTGGCAGCCATTGCTTTAGCTTACTGTATATAGCAGGACAGACAGAACCTGGAGGCAGCGTCAAGACGGGAATCAGCCTGGAGTCATTAACGTTCCTATACATGGTCTGAATTCAACTCCTCTTGAATTCCATTAACTCTTGTCTAGTGTTAATTTAGCCACAATCATTAGTTACTAGATTCTTGTGATTTCTTCCTTGACTTACTACCAATCCTTTAGTGAGCATTCAAAGTTATAATGGCACTGAAAAAAGTGACACGACTATTTTCATACTTCTGATCATTGCACCATCCCCACAGCCACACGATCCAAATTACCCAGTTACCCTTGGCAACTGGTTCCTATTTATGACCACTGCAGTGTTCTGAGGTTGTGGGATTTTGCCATGTCTGACAAGTAAAGTCAATGGGAAAACAAGGTTCACTTAACTATCGTGTTACTCACTTCTGACAATGGCAAGCAGTGACTTGCTTAACCACTGTGGCAAGGAAGGTTGTAAAATGAGGCAAACCTCACAACTGTCTGGCTTGGGGAACCCATCGTGGTCGTAAGTCAAGGACTACCTGCGTAGCATGAGCAACAAATGATTTTAAGTGGAACTTAATAAGGGGGCCTGATTTCTTTGTGCCTGACACATTACCCAAGGCTCAGGGCTGGGAGGTACCAAGCCTGCAATGGCTTGGCTTGGCTTGGCTTCATTTAACAACGGAACAGTGCCTGCCAGGATTGTCATCGCTAAGTGATGCGGGTCATACCGTGTCACGCTTTACGACTGCATTGCTTAGCAATGGAAATTTTCATCCCAGTTCTGCTCCTAAATGGAGGACTACCTGTAAATATAGCTTTCCTGTAATTTTGAAAGGATGTTCTCTGGAAAGGTGAACCAGGAGCTTCTGTTGTGAAGATCTTTTACGGACTATGTTTGCATGACATATTCTCAATCATCCAGGTCATGGTTATCCCAAAGGTGTTTTTTCCCCCAAAAAAAGGCAACTGGGTTTTCTTGTTGTTGTTTTTTTTTAAAGTTGAACATGTTTCGCTTCTCATCCAGAACTGAAGAAGATTCTTGGATAAGAAGCGAAACGTTTTGAAAGGAAAAAACCAAGAAAGTCCAGTTGCCTTTTGGAAAAAAAAAAACATCTTTGGGATAACCATGATCTGGATGACTGAGATTCTCCGTAGACGTTTGCATGACATGTTTATTCCTGATTAACTTGACCACGACTTATGGAATGAATCCACTTTTCTACATTTGCACAAGACCCTGAAGCATAAACTAGCCACAGGCTGAGTTTGTACAACGTGGTCAGCTAAAAAAAGGTTTGTGATTCAATGGGCTATATGACGTTATATGAGCAATCTTTGGAAAGAATATTGCTAAACTGGGTGGACTCTTTGTGGTCACATCTAAAGTGGTTATTAGTTAATATAATACCTTCCCCCCCCCTTTTTAAGGACTTGCAATAATAGGCAGATTACGAGTCAGCATAACTCAAGGGTGACAATTCTAGGATTCTTGATTCACCTAACTTTATTGCTGAGAAAATTATTTTCATTTTAAAAAAAGCTGGCATGATAACAAAACAAAGCTTCTGGTCTTGGTGGCTGTTCGTGTGAGCTGTTCATCACCACCTTCTGGAGCTCCAAATTTGCTTGCTAGATGTACACCAGGGGTGTCAAACTCGATTTCATTGAGGGCTGCATCAGGGTTGTGTTTGACCTTGGGGGTGTGTGGCCAGAGTGGGCATGGTCAGCACGACATCACTCATGTTGGGGGATGCCTGAGGTGGCCCAAGAGCTCTGCCAGCGAAAACAGGCTCACTAGCTCTGTTTTCAGCTGCAACAGCCTCCTGCAACCCTCTGCCATCGAAAACAGAGTTCGGGGAGGCCGCGAACGGCCATCATGATCCGTTTTCGGCCTGCTGCAACCCCCTGACAGCGAAAATGGAGCTCCGTTTTTTTCTGGCAGAGGCACCATGGCCCGGATCCTTTGCTGTTTCCAGGGTGGCCCCACGGGCCAGATCTAATCACCCGGTGGGCCGGATCTGGCCCGTGGGCCTTGAATTTGACACGTGATCTACAACGTTGATCTGGATTGGCTGTTGTGGTTAGCCGGCAGCAGGTGCGGACAGCTGAGGAGAGCGAGGACTCAGATGAGGGGCCAGGACCATAAGGGAGTGGACCGCTGCCTTCAGAGATTGTGGGGGCTGGCAGCAGTGATGAGGAGGTTCCCGAGGAGCCTGTGCCAAGTGTAGGAAAGAGCAGTGTAGGAAAGAGCAGCTACAACAGCATGGGCGACTCGGGAGTAAGGCTGCAAGGTAATGGCCCCTTCTTCAAGAAGATAAAAGCCAGCTGTGAAACAAACATACTTTGCAGAAGGCAAAGACGTTTTGAAAATTCCAGCCTCCTGGACATTCCAGTATCCTGAGTTTGTATTTGAAGATTTTTGTATTATAAATTATTTCTTGTCTGTTATCTTTTGGCAAGTCTCACACAGTTTGGCAAGGCTTGTGCTTATCACAGCTACTTATTTTGTAAAAGCATTACAAGGTTTCTGTTCCTTTTGGATGGTGTTTGATTTATTGGAAAAGGGCGTGGGGCGTATGTAAAACCTCTGCCTGCAGGAGAACTTGCTCCAGGTAACCTTCCACGTACAACCATTCGTTTACTGACTCTTCAAAGTCACAATGCCACTGAAAACATAAGTGACTGATAACCATTTTTCACACTTATGACCATTGCACTTATGACCTATGGGCCACGTGATCAAAATTCGGGCACTGGGCAACTGGCCTGCATTTAGGATGGTTGCAGTGTCTCTGGGTCATATGATCACCTTTTGTGCCCTTCTGACAAGCAAAATCGATGGGGTAGCCAGATTTACTTTAGAACCGTGTTACTAACTTAACAGCTGCAGCGATCCGCTTAATGACTGTGGCAAGAAAGGTTGTAAAACGGGACACTGTCTTGCTTGGCAACGGAAATGTTGGGCTCAGTTGTGGCCCCATCTCAAGGGCTACCTATATTGGCATCGTCCTAAGGCAGTGTTCCTCAACCTTGGCCCCTTTAAGTTGTGAGGGCTTCAACTCCCAGAATTCCCCAGCCAACATGACTTTAAATGTCGGCTGAATTATTGGGGAATTCTCCAGTTGAAAGCCACACTTCTTCAAGAGGTCGAGGTTGAGAAACACTGCCCTAAGTTCAAACTCCCGTCCAAGAGCCATTTGCCAGTTGGTATCTGAGTTGGTGTCTACCGTTACAAAAGGTCCTTTTTTTCCCAAAAACCACCCATGGAGGGAACCTATTCATTTGTTTTCCTCCCCCATTGTGCCGTGAGCCTCTTTGCTAGCCCCATCGGCATGACGACAATGAGCCTCCAAGCCCAAGCCCACTCTATCCCCGCACTTCCTCAAAGCACCCCCCCCACTCCCCTCCCCAGCTCTTCCTCAGGCACCTACCCTGAAACAAAACCTCGTGTCTGGTTGGCACTTCAGATGACACTACAAGGAGGTGACTGTGAATGTGTCCTCGGGATGCTGTTCTAGCATTGGACCCAAAAACGCGCTCTTCTGGGGTGCGGTCATGATTGGGTGCCCTTGGGGTGCAAAGCTGGGGTACCTATAGTTGTCCTGCAGCGGCAGCATCGAGTCTCTCGGGACCGGGGAGATATTTAAGTCATTCATCAAGGGGCAAATATAGGCTCCTCGGTGATGAACCCTTGCCATGTCCATGGGCTCCTTCTCGCTCTTGGAAGGGTTGCTGCTGGGGGGACTGGTCAAATGGGGGTTGAGGCAAGAAGCCTCGGGACTCCTCCCCATGAAGTCTAGCAGCATGCCCACGCCGGCTTTGTTGTCGTAGGGGGGGCTGCGGGTGCTGGCCGTGGGCGAATACCAATAGCTGGGGTTTTTACAGCTGGGAGAATCATAGTGAGGCTGAGACATGGAGAGGTCCCGGCAGGCCATGTGGGGGGCCGAGTGGGGCAAGCCGGCCACCCCAGCGATGCCATGTTTGAGCGAGTCGCAGGCTGGAAGCTTCCGGATGTCACTGGGCCGCAAGTCCTCTTTGAAGGCCAGGGTGGGGGAGCAGTTGGGCGAGAAAGCTTTCTGCAAGCTGGCTTCGAACACCGTCTGCTGAGAGGGCGGGGCAGCCAGCTGGTGGGGCAGGGTGTTCTCCAAGTCCGTCTGCCCCAGGCTGGGCGAGTCACTCTGGAACCCTTGCCCAAAGGTGCCGTCCGAAGGCGTGGAAGGATTCATGGAGTAGGGCCCTGTGTAGTCACAAGGATCGCGTTCGCTGAGCCCAAAGCTCCGGGACTGTGAAGGCAGAGGGGACATGCTGCTGTCCCCGCTGTAGTAGTCCAGCCCCAAATCTGTGCTGTCTTGAAACAGCGGGTTGACCGACTGGGATTTGGTGGGGAACTTAGCTTTGCCTGTGCCTCTTTCTTTTTTGGAGGTGCAGGCGCCCCGGGAACCCCGAGGCTGCCGAGCACCAGTCCCTCTCTTGGAGGGGTAGCCCCCCGTGGAGAAACTGAGATGGGCAGTATCAAATATGTCCACTTTCTTTCGCCTGCCCCGTCCTGGTTTGGAGCTGCTTTGGAATAAAACGCTCTGGTTCCAGTTATAACCTGGGGCTGAAGAAGACTCGTTCCAATCCATCATCAGCTTCTCCAAGCTAGAGAGGCTGGACTGCCCTTCGCTAGACGAAGCCTCACTGTTGGCCCTCCTGTAGCCTGATGGCTGGTTGAACTGGGTACTGTCGGAGGAGGATTCGGAGAAGGTCTCCGAGACCGTCTGCTGCTTGGCCTTCTGGGGTGTATAGTTGGAGATGTCTAGGATGACGTTGGGTTCGTTGATGTGGCAGTCAAAGCCCGGATTGTAGAGTTGACTGAAGGACTCAGGGTTCCAGTCCAGGCCATAACCTTGCCGGAAAGCCCATTGAGAGGCACTAGGAAACTGCCTACAGTTCTCCGGTGAGGGCTGGAAGGGGATTGAACTCTTAGGGACCATGTAACCCCCTGGCGATACAGTGCTTGCCCGGCTGTCACACCTCATGGGGGTGTGAGACGAGCTGGAGAACTGGCTGGGATCAGAGCTGTTGAAGAAAGAGGGCTTACTCAGGGACATGCTGGGCCCTGAAGTCTGCTGGGTGTAGCTGACGCTGTGGGCACTGCTTGGGGAGGAGGGCAGGCTGTTGCCACCACCATAGGTGAAGCTGCAATCCTTGTTGTTGGGACAGTCTTGGGTGGTGTGGTAGGACTTCCCTTGCTGAAACAAGCTGGCAGGAGTCACACTTTGTCCTCCAGTACTGCCATAGTTGCCATATTGTGCATAACTGGAGGCTGTGGTGGAGTGAGTAGTGGGAGACCTGGAGACAGCCGAGAGAGATGCCAGCTTCTGGAAGGCATCTGGGTCACGGCACTCCGAAGCAGCCTGGGACAGGTTGTAGCCTGTTGCTCTGTTGGGAGGGAACGACTGCCGGCTGACTGTGTGGAAGGGCACCTCGCTCGTGACGGTTGTGGTGGTGGAAGAAGGTGTGGCTTTCCCACCCCGGCTTGAGTAAGATGCCATGCCTCTCTGGGTTGCGATAGCATTAGGCGGAGCTGTATATGTGGTTGAGGATTTCCGTGAGGCAGAGCGAGAATTGGAGAGGGCAAAGTCCAACAGGTCAGAGGAGTCATCGGAATCCAACAGGGAACGGAAATAGCCCGTGAAAAGGTTCTGCCTTTCCTGGCTGAGTTCAGACTGGGATGATGGATTGCTCCCCCCATAAAAACCAGTTCGGCTTGAAGAACTTGACTCCACGGTTGAGGAGTGGAAGGTCCGGGAATCGCTGCCTTGGTAGCTGCAATTCCTGTTGGCTTGACCGGAAAGGTGTCCTTGGTGGGACATCCAAAGACTTTCTTTTTCTCCACACCATTCTGAGGACCCATCACTGAAGTTCTGGCTGGGGTTCTGCTCAGGAAACAAGACCCCGTTTTTGCGAGATCGCCTCTTTCTTTTGGGCTTCTCCATGGGGTCCGGCTCTGGACGGCCTCTCTTCCGGGGATGAGTGGGATCGACATGCATGGCTGTCCCCAGGACCCCTTTCTTCTTTTTGCCAATGCCTTCGAAGAAGTCGCTGAAGGAGCAACGAGAGGAACGGGCAGAGTGGCTCCCTCCACGCCCAAACCCACCTCCTTTGCCGCCTCGTCTGCGGAAGCCTTGTACTCGGTGCAAAAAGTGGGAGATGCTCTGAGTGTCAGGAGCCTGGTGGATGGAGTCGGGCTCGCTTGGGGTCCAGCAGCGGGGTGGGGAGCAACGAGCGGAGCACTGGCTCTGGCGGTTGAGGAAAGCTAGCTTGGCCAGTACATCTGAATAGTCCGCTTTACTGTCATTGGTGTCTGCAACGTAAGAGGGCTGTGGGGATGCCAACTTCTGTTTCCTCCTCCTCCGTTTCTTCACTTCTGGGGCAGGCTCCTTAGGTTTGCAGGGCCCCAGCATCAGGTTTTTGGGAGGCCTTCCCCTCTTCCGCTTCAGGATGATGGGCATTTCTCCCGGAGGAAAGACCACCACCACATTCCGGCCATTGTTTTTCATCTTCAGCAGTGGAGTGGGCTCTAAAGAAGGGGAGATTGCAACCTCTTTGCCTTCTACATTCAAGCTACTGTTGAGGGAGGAGACCTTGTACGTCGTCTTATTCCTCCTCCCAAGAGAGACGGGAATCTTGGCCATCTTTACCACCATCCGACGTATGCCACGGCATTTGGGCTTTGGGGGATTCAGGAGGGCGGCAGCCTTCTGGCCATCTTCTGACTCCAAAGTGGAAACCATGGGATCTGCTACTTGATTTGCTGCAATGGTGGTCACTGGCATCCTAGCTTCTTCTGGTCGCGCCATGACCACCTCCACTGGTACAGCCACGGGGAGGACTTGGCTGTCAGTGACAATCTCTGTTCGCTGCCCTCGGCCTCCCCTACGACGACGACAGAGTATCTTTGGTTTATCTGTTCTCCGTAGAGCATATTTCCTGTGATCATCCCTTCCCCGCCCAGCCCCTCGCCTTACTACTCCTCTTAAGGAGCAGCCTCCAAGGCGGGCTCCAGGTTGTAGCGAGTGTTCTCCTGAAGACTCCTGCCTTCCCAGATGGGGCTGAGAGTCTAGCAACTTGGGCAAAGGTGAAAGCAGCTGGGCCTCTGGATCCAGGAGCTGGGACTGGGAATCAAGCAACTGGTGGTCCAGGGTCCCTAAAGACTGGAGCCCTAGAGGCTCAGAAAGGGGTTCTAGGGACTGGAGTGATAGTGACTCAGAAAGAGGTTCTAAAGTCTGAAGCTCCAGAGGTTCCAGAGGCTGCAGCCCCAGCGGTGCAGGCAAGGGATCCACTGTCTGCAGGGCCAACGGTTCTGGAGGTGGCTCCAGAGACTTGGAATCTACTAGCTGGGGCTGGTGCTCTAGAGACTGTGAGTCAATTAATTGAGACCTTGACTCAGCCCCTTGGCTTTCTAGCAGCTGACGGTGGGATTCCGAATGCTGATCTAATAACTGAGGTTCTGGACAGGCCAAAGAAGCCAGTTCGCTTAGGATATCCGTATTGGTTAGTTCAGGATAATCATTCGTCTCAGACTCGGAGCTAGCTTCATCAAGGCTACTAGGAGCCTTCAGGACAGGACTTCTCTGGCTGATTTGGTCCTGGGCACCTTGAGTGTCCCCTTCTGTTTCTCCCGCATAATGGCCAGATTGGGTCTGCTTGAGGAGCTCAGCTTTGGTGCTGCTTTGCACTGCCAGCTCCTCGGGACTGCGGATGCTGTTGGCCAACATGGGGGAGGAGTAGAAGCTATAATGAAGACCTTGTCCCCGGCCTTCCTCACTAAGCGGCAGGTGGCTATCAAATTGCAAGCCACTGCAGTCTAAGTGGACGCCACAGCTCTTCAGGTCCTGGGAGAGTCGGTCAATGTCCTTCATAATGTCTATGAGCTGCACCACAGGGTAGAGGTTGATTCTGCCGTTGCCACACTTGCTTTTCAACAGGGAGATGATGCTGTCGATGTTACACCTCCCCGAGGCCAATGTGGCATTGGAGAAAGTTTTGGCAGCTCTATCTTGTGTGGTGGTTTCCTCCAAGTCTTGGACGTCAGCAGGGCAGGCAGGGACACCGGATGCCAGCAAGTCTTCAGACTCGACACCGCTCTGGATATGGAGGCTTTTATACCGCTCGGCTGCCTCTGTATGATGTAAGGAACTAGATTTGTGCTCTTGACTTAATACAGTGCAAGAGCCTTCGGGGAAGCTGAGCATGCTATACGGCAAGGCTTTCTCTGCCAGGCACCCAGATGTCTTTTGCCCAGGATGTCCTGACTGAAAGAACTTTGGCTCTTGGATGTAGTCAGAAGAGGAAGTGCTGCGCAGAGCACCTCCGGTTGACAGTAATGCTGACCCCTGGGATTTCAGCCGCTTCCTCAGCTCATCTTCACTTGCATGCCTCTTGGTGGAACAATTGCTTGGATGGACGTCTGGAAATGTGCTGCCTGGGCCTGGAAGAGGAAGCGGGAAGACGTTAAGTTCCTTGGCAACAGTGCTGGGTTTGCCACCAAGTCTGAAATATCCATTCCCCTCTTTTCTTGGTGAAATGAAGAAACGGTTAACCCACCCCATGGGACATTTCTCCCGCTCTTCTCTACATATCTTTGTGATACTACTGGGAGCAGAAAAAGCATCACAGAATAATATTACAAGCCAGGGAAAATATTGCACATTATGAAAAAAAATCAATGTATAGTAAGTATTGCCAAAAATTGTACCCTCTTTTGAGTTTTCCGACACTACTTGATAGGTAGACCTTTCAAACTGGGTTACCATTTTTTGGCAGCTTTCCCACAACTTGCCTCGAGTCTATTTTCATGGTATAGCTCAAGGGTCTTCAAACTTGGCAAGTTTAAGACTTGTGGACTTCAACTCCCAGAATTCCTGAGCTAACATGACTGGAGGAGGAAATTTTAAAGCTTGGAATCAGGTTTTCATAATGTACTTTATGCAGCTACCATTGGGTTGATCTACTCGGGCTAGAAGAGACACCGCAAGGAAGAAGCAGATACACCTTCCAAGCATTCTCCCCCTCCACCAATGACTGAAAGACAGGCGGTTTTGCCCATTCCCTCCTCTGTCATCACAGAAAAAGAGAAGACAGTTTAAATTTGTTGGTGGCCAAATGGGACAGATTTTTTTAGCTCTGTTCTTCCATCACTTTGAAGGAGCTGCATAGACATCACGGATGAGACCATCCAAACACATACACTTCCACCAAGTCTACACTATTGTCTTCATGGGTAGAAAGGGTGTGTGTGTGAACATTGCCCCAATCAAAGTATCTACCATGCAAATATTCTGCCCCTTGTAGGTTGATCTTGCCCCCTTGCCTAAGAAATTAGGGGACCCCCTACTCCAGAGGTCTCCAAACTTGGCAATTTTAAGACTTGTGGACTTCAACTCCCAGAATTCTGGGAGTTGAAGTATACAAGTCTTAAAGTTGCCAAGTTTGGGGACCCCTGCTCTACTGTTATCAATCAAACCTCTGTGGAGATAACCGTGGAGGATCTCCTAACTTTTTAGACCAGGGAGCAAGCCCAACCTATCAGTTTTTCATAGGGGCAGAATATTTGTGTGCCAGATATAAACAGTTTCTCAGCTTCATACAAGCTGGGTTTTGTAATAAACTCCATGTCTCATTCTTCCATGATATGATTATGCACAATGTGGATTATGTAGATAGAAATTGTACAACAAAATTTTCCCAATCATGACAACTTCCAAAACTCTCCTCTACAATACTAGTCACCCCTCACTTCTGACCCAGGAATGATGGAAGTTGAAGTATGATACCTAGGGAGTGCCAAACTAGGGGAAATGAAGGGGTTAGGAAGAAAAGAAGGGAGTGAGACAATGATCTAATCATGGCCTTACATTAGTTGAAAGACGCTTAAGTGCTTTACAGATTATATTTAAGTTCCCCTGTGCCCTTTAGCATTACCAAGGAGAAGTGGCCCTGTCACACGGCAAGGTGACACATATTATGGACGCCTTGAATGGTGACAAAGGGGAAGGCAAGAAGAACTGATGGCCAGGAAGGGCATAAGTTGCCAGGAAGTTCTCATGTGCAAATTCCACAGAAATGTGTGCAGGAGCTCTTCCCTGAAGTGACCTCATTTCTAGTAAAGATGTGCTTCCTGCTGCATAACGCCCAAGATAAATGAGCAGAACAGTGATTGTTGTGATTATCATTCCAGGCACTACCACCCATTAGAAGCATGCTGGCACCACGTTTTGTCTCCATGACGCATGCAGGCATGGAGTAGATCTGTAGACAGGTATTCTCCTTCAGGCTAGTAATTGGGCCCTCTGTCCACAGATCCGAACCTCAACTCATGAAGATCACTGCTCTGCCACCTATGGGTGAAGAAGAGAATGGGGATACAGAAGAGGTGGGGATATAGAAGCCTCCTGGTGGGATAGGATCCCCCAATCGAAGGGAATGGCTCCCTTATTATAGGGGTTCCCTGAGCATGATGGAAAGCTGGGTGCAGAGACCTAGAAAGTTTGGGATGTTCTCCACTTGTACTGTGGCTTGTCAGAGATTCCTACTCCCCTCTTTTGATCATATTGAATCCAAGTACTGGATACCATGGTGGTGCAGTGGTTAGAATGCTGTACTGCAGGCTACTTCTGCTGACTGCCAGCTGTTCGGCAGTTCGATTCTCACCAGCTCAAGGTTGACCTCAGCCTTTCGAAGTGGGTAAAATGAGGACCCAGATGGTTGGGGGCAATAGGCTGACTCTGTAAACCACTTAGAGAGGGCTGTAAAGCACTGTGAAGCGGTATATAAATCTAAGTGCTATTGCTACTGGGATATCCAAAAACAGTATAATACAAGATCATTGGTGCAAGATCAGAAGGGTGAACTATGTCAAGAATTGGGGTCACAAATAAGATCCAAGATCTCCCTACGACTACATCAGTAAGCATCCCCAAAGGTAACTAGATGCTATTTGAGAAAACATCAACCACATTAATACTAATTTTTCTTTTTCCAGGTGCAAGGAAGCAATGCTGTAAGCCCAGGCTGTGCTTCGTGCAAAATGCCAGGGAAACCTAAGTATGTCAAAGACCCCTGAAGCTACTACTTCCATTCTTGTTTGTTCCACTGCTATCTCTTGGGAACAGAAGGCAACACAAAATCCACATTTCACAACTCACCTTCTGTTTTGCTGCTCCTGCTGTTACACTTGAATTCTCTGTGGAGAAGAAGAGGGGGAAAAATCATCAACCAAAGATTAGCATGGCTTGATCTAGTCAGTCTACCAATCTCACGGTTCTTCTGCAGAGCAAGGGTGGCACAAATCGGCGTCTACTTCTATTTCAGCCAAGACCCTTGCCTCAGTGATAAGGTCAGAAACACGGCTAGATCTAGAGAATAGAGTATCTTGCTTAGGAAGTCCAGATCAGTTGCAGATGGCCAAAGAACAACCCAGGAGAAGGTACTACTCTCTGGCTTAAGCAAAAATAGCTTTGACAGTCCTGGGACTTCATGTTGCTGGCTAATCACAAGATCATACCAGCATTCCTGTCTGTGCAGGAAGGACAACTCAGAAAGTTCCAGTCTAAAATTATGATATATTTTTTTTTGGTTTTGAAATTGGTTGTAACACTCAGTTTTTCCTCCAAGCAGGGAGCTTTGCTGCATCAGACATCAGAGTTTTAACAAAATAATAGAATTAGAGATCTTCTAGTCCAACCCTCTTGATCAAGCAGGAGACCTTATTATACCACGCCACTTCTACCCCTGGACAGAGTAACTAGAAACCTTGCAACATACTCTAAAGGTGCCCGATGCCCCATTAGATCTACTGGAATGGAAGAGAGCAGAGATCCAGAGACAGAAGGACACTGACTACAATGACTCGGAATTCATCAGAAGGACTGGAACAAGTTGGTCAACATACAGTGAAGGTACTACTTGAGCAACTTGTAAACCTTAAGTTCTCAAGAACATTCCATGTCATTACCAGAAAGTCCAGTCGCCTTTTGAAAAACAGCAATAGCACTAAGACTTATATACCGCTTTACAGTGCTTTACAGCCCTCTCTAAGCGGTTTACAGAGTCAGCCTATTGCCCCCAACAATTTTGGGTCCTCATTTTACCCACCTCGGAAGGATGGAAGGCTGAGTCAACCTTTGGGGCAACCATGACCTGGATGACTGAGAATCTCCATAGACATTCTATGTCCGTTTCCCCCCATCTTGGCAACTTCCATATGAGTTAGACCACAGTTCCCAACATATCCGGGCACCTCAGCTGAGGCTTATGCCAACTGCACTGATCTTAAAGGTGGGGTTACAACCTCGGCTTGCAACCATTTGTTTAGTGACTGTTTAGTAAGTTCCAACGGAGTTTTCACACTTATGACGGTTGTATAGCATCCTTGTAGTCATGTGATCAGAATTCGGAAGCTTGGCAACTGGTTCATAGTTATGACGGTTGCCGTGCCCCGGTGTCACAACCTTCTGATGAGCCCGATTGACTTTACAAATGTCTTACGAATGTAGAAAGATAGCACCCACCCCTCTCCTAGAAGAATGAAATATTTGGAGGGATATTAAAAAAGGCAGGATAAAATATTTCCCCTAAAAGAGAAATAGAAATCTTAAAGGAGACAGAAACTCAGCCCCAGCTCCCTTCCCCCCCAAACAGATATTTTGTGTCCATTAAAGACTGGACCATCCTATCTACAAAACAAAAGACCTTCAGCTTCAAGGGTGATGGGATTAAGGCATGACCCTCCAGGACATAATAGGATTAACCCACTAGCAGCAGAGCTCGCTACATTGCACAATCTACCAAGGACATTGCATCAGAGTCCAAACTTCAATCAAACCTGAGGCAACCTATAGAGCTAGCGATGACCCCTACAACAGCCAATGGGATACATGTTCTTGCACAGGAACAGGAAGCTCAAGTGCAAATCCCAAGAGAAGGTGTAAAAGCCACCCACTCTCAACTCCATGTGGTTTGGCTGCACCGGAACCACCCATGTGGCTCTGCTTCATCAGTAAACCATCTTTCTAATCAGCCTCCATTTTTGCAGTGTCTTTCTCCCAACTTGGAAGTGAACCAGATGGATATTTCTCCCCACTCTAACTTAACAACTGCACTAATTCGCTTAACAACGGTGGCAAGAAGGGTTGTAAAAATGGGGTAAAACTCACTTAACCATGGTCTTGCTTAGCAATGGAAATGTTAGGCTCCATTGCAATCGTGAGTCCAGGTCTACCTTGAGAGGATGCTCATCCTCTCAAGTCTCTAGGGATAACACCCCCTGCAAGAGAGAGAATGGTGGGGAACATGACCCTCAAAATCGATAGCATTAAAAAAGAGAGAGAGAGAGAGCAGGGGAAAACTGCCCAAATAACCCACTGTTGCTGATCAATGGTTTTTGAGGATATATGGGGCACCAGGAGAGTGTAGAAAGTTAGCACCCACCCCTCTCCTAGGAGAATGGAATATTCTAGGAAATATTTAAAAGGCAGAATATTATATTTCCCCGGATGAAGAAAAGGAGAAACATGTTTTAAAGACGAAGCAGTTTCATGCAGCTCCCTGCCCTCCCTCCCCCTTCAGCTCCAGGGTGATGGGATTAAGACATGACCCTCCAGGACATGATAGGATTACCCATCTCACCACCTGGCACCTGAGAAGGTTGCATCAGCCATCACTTAGGTCAGGGTGTCCAACCTTGGCAACTTTTAAGACTTGTGGACTTCAACTCCCAGAATTCCTCAGCCAGCTTTGCTGGCTGAGGAATTCTGGGAGTTGAAGTCCACAAGTCTTAAAGTTGCCAAGGTTGGACACCCCTGACTTAGGTGAAGCCATGTGGTCCAGATGAAGTCTACAAAGTTAGCTAAGACCCCGCCCCTGGGAGTCTGACAGCCAATGGGATACATTTCTTACACAGGAACAGGAAATAGTAAGGTGCGACCCAACGGAGGGTATGAAACCAGGGGACTCTCGGCATCTCTTCCCTTTTTGCTCAGGAGCTCCCAGGCAGGTGGTCCTGTCCACCATTAAACCTTCTTTCCAAGCAACTTCCAGTGTCTTTTCCCCCCACTTGGAACTGAACCCAGAAGGGTATTTCTTCCAAGAAGAGTCAAATAGAGGAGGGGTTATCTGCCTCGCACTGCAAAACTGGAGCATTTCAACTCTTGAATATTTGGTGTAGAGGCTTCCACTTGAGATTTTGATTATTGTCCCACCTGGGAGGAATACCCTGACTGCTGTTTTCTCTCCTTTTTTTTCTTCTTCTTCCTTCTCAGCTCTCATGCAAGAGAGCCTTCAAAAGCTCATGTATTTTAATAGAATTCATCATTAAGGTATCTGGATCTGATGCTGCTTTTGAACATCCTCATTTCTCACCAAAAACACCAGGCGGGCCAAAACAGATGTGATGCGGGAAACCAGATTTATTGTTGATTTTGAAAACATCTAAAGCCAGTGCAGAACAGTTTGATTTCAACTGGGACAACTGTGCTGGGAAAGAGGGTTGGTGGTTGTTTTTTTTTTTTTTTTAATCTAACCCTCCCCTACTGCTGTTTTTCCCATCTAAAAATCTGCTGTTTTTCTTTCTTTTCTTTCATTTTTTATTTTTTGCAAGACAGACAGGCAGACAGGCAGACCCGAGGCGTGATAAGGATACTTTCCCCTTCAGCTGCAAAATGAAAAGCAGCTTCTGTGGGGGTAGGAGGAGAGGTGTTAAATGGAGAAAACAGCAGGGGGAAAATGCTAAACATCGTCATCTCCTGGGACTCTTTAAAGATGGTAGGAGGTTTGATCACAGCCTGTTTAGAGTTTGAGAGTCACGGGGAATAAAATCCTTTTAAAAATCCAATCGCCATGAAGATCCTGAATAACATTTATCCCCCACCCCCTACCCCAAAGAGGGCCGTTCTCCACCCCGCAAAGATTTCAGCAACTTCACAGGCTTGCTCGGAAGTCAGCCATGTAGTCTCTAGCAAATGCATGGCACAGTTCTGTAGACCAAGGCGGCTCGTGTCCTTCTGCTTGGATTTACGCTGGGGTAGATTAAGACCAGGAAAGGGAGAGAAAGGCAAAGATGCCATTGCAGCCCCCAAAAATGCTGCCTTGGGCTGGCACAGGCAACCATTCAACTGGTGTAGGTTATATCTCATGGAGAAACATAGGAGAAAAGGAAATTGTCCTGCCTGCTATCTATCTATCTATCTATCTATCTATCTATCTATCTATCTATCTATCTATCTATCTATCCATCCATCCATCCATCCATCCATCCATCATCTGTCTGTTTATCTACCTACCTATCATCTATCTACCTATTGTCTGTCTATCAGTCTATCTACCTACCTACCCATCAGTCATCTATGGTGTCTATCCATCTATGATATCTACCTACCTACCTACTTACCTACCATCTATCTGTCTATTTACCTATCTACCTACCCATCATCTACAGTGTCTATCCATCTATGGTATCTACCTACCTACCTATCATATGTCTGTCTGTCTGTCTGTCTGTCTGTCTATCCATCCATCCATCCATCCATCATCTGTCTAACAGTCTACCTATCCTACCTACCTATCATCTGTCTATCAGTCTATCTACCTACCTACCCATCAGTCATCTACGGTGTCTATCCATCTATGGTATCTACCTACCTACCTATCATCTGTCTACCTACCTACCTATCATATGTCTGTTTGTCTGTCTATCTATCTATCTATCTATCTATCTATCTATCTATCTATCTATCTATCTATCTATCTATCTATCTATCTATCTATCTATCATGTTGGGAGGAGGGAATCACCCTGATACAAATGGGGACCTCATCTTCTGATTCAATGCATAGATTACCCCATAGCTCCACAGATAAAGGAACAACTCCACAGATAAAGGAACAACCCACTGTGATCCTAAGAAATCAGCGTGCGATGGGTGCTCCAGACCAATACCAAGCGTCCTGCCTCCAGTCACCTTTGGCAGAAGGCTTTGAGTGGCCCATCTCCACTAGGTGTCTCTAATGAGCCACAGAATTTCCTGCCAGGTCTGTGAAATGGTTAAAAAGTCCTCCCGAAGTTATTCCTACTCTCTTGTTTAAACTTTCTGACCTGGCTGTTCTACTATTCTGGTCTGACCAAAAAAAAAAAGAGGCAACCTTTGTGCATTTGCCTTTTGTGTGTATGTGTGCATGCGCATAATTGCCGAGGGGCAGCCTGCTGAAACCTGGCTGAGAAAGCATGCACCTGGCACGGAAGGTTTTAAAAATGGATCAGTTACACCGGCCTGCACCTCCCCTCGCCTGGGGTCTGGAAGGAAGAAAAGGAGGACAGATGGGGAGCCACTGAGAGGAAGAATGGAAGGCCTTTGTTTGCAATTTTCTTCTGAGCAGAGAGAAGTTCTCTCTCTGTGTGTGTGTGTGTGTGTGTGTGTAATACGCAGGCCTGAAGATTTTGCCTCAGACTTAACCCAGGTAATTCCTAGATTCCTCCTGAACCTTTTCCTATTTAGAAAGCCCCTTTTCCTGGTCTGCTCAAAGAAAATTAGGGTGGCCAAACTCTTCCAGGTAACAGAACCTTTGATGGTGCCTTCAAGTCAACATTGAGTGGTGGGATTCAAAAAATTTTTTACTACCAGTTCTGTGGACACGGCTTGGCGGGCATGGCAGGGGAAGGATACTGCAAAATCCCCCATTCCTTCCCCAACCCACTAACCTGCTTTCCAGCTCTGTTCTCCTGATCAGCTGGGACTCGAGAGGCAGAGAATAGACCGGGGGGTGGGGGGCAGGTGGTATTCAGCAGGTTCTGACCAGTTCTGAAGAACCGGATGTGGAAATTCTGAGTAGTTCAGAGAACCAGCAAATACCGCCTCTGACTGGCCCCGCCCCCATCTATTCTCTGCCTCCTGAGTCCCAGCTGATTGGCTGGGTCTCCTTTGGTTGCCTTGCACAGGAGAACGGAGCTGGAAAGCAGGTTAGTGAGGTGCGGAGGGAAGGGAGATTTTAGACTATCCTTCCCCTGCCACACCTACCAAGCCACACCACGCCCACCAACCCATACCCACAGAACTGGTAGTAAAAAATTTTTGAATCCCACCACTGGGACGGGGCCAGTCAGAGGTGGGATTTGCTGGTTCTCCGAACTACTTAAAATTTCTGCTACTGGTTCACCAGAACTGGTCACAACCTGCTGAATGCCACCTCTGACGTTGACACCTGATCAACGGCCTGACGAAGTCCTTGCCGTTTTCTTGGCATGCTTCCCGAAGGGGGTCGCCATTGCCTCCTTCCTCGAGCTGAGAAAAAAAAGAGCCGGGTCCAAGGTCACCCAGCTGGTTTCGTGCCCGAGACTGTACTAGAACTCCCTGCCTCCCAGTTTCTAGCCTGACAACCTTCACCACGCGACAAAACTATCTCTCCCCGCAGGCTTTTCCTGGGACCAAAATGGGAAACGCGCCATGCCTACGAGTGGGTTTCCTGCTCTGGCAGATGCCCAATAATGATTCTTTTTTTAAAGGCTCGTTTGTCTCGGAAGCTTTCAGCCCTAAATATTTGGGGCCGCCGGAGGGGATTTGTATGACCATATAACTTGTCTCACAACGGTTTCTTTGGTGACCATTCAAAGTGACAACGGTGCTGAAAAAAAGGGACTTAAGTTTTTCAGAGTTATGACCTTTGCCGCATCCAGGGGTGGGCTGCTGGGGGTTCGCAGGGAGAGCCCCTAGGTAAGATTCTGTGCAGTTTGGAAAACTCCCAAATCCCACTCCTGGCTGGCCCCGCCCACCCCTCCCCTCCCAGGAGTCCCCAGGTGGCCCGTTTTGGACGCAGGTAAGTGCAGGGTGTGCGCAGAGGCTCGGGGAGGGTGAAAAACAGGCCTCCTGGAAGTTTGGGAACGCCAGAAATGGACCAGTTTCTAGCTTCCAGAGAGCCTCTGGAGCCTGGGGCGGGCAACCCCCCCCCCCGCCCTGATACAGGAAGCCGACTAGGCCACACCCACCGTGGACACGCCCACCCAGCAACCGGGCAGAGAACCCGTTGCTAAAATAATTCTAAGCCCACCCCTGGCCTCATCCCCATGATCATGCGATCAGAATGCAGAAGTTTGGCAACTGGTTCCTATCAATGGTGCATTTCAAAAAAACATTTTATCACCGGTTCGGTGGGCGTGGCTTGGTGGGCGCACGCACACCCTTTGCACGTGCACGCACGCCCAATGCACACTTTGCGCAGGCGCAGAGGCGTTCCAGCTCACCTCCTGCAAGCCTGCACTCTCCCGGTTGCTTCAGCAGCTGCCGCGCAGCAATCTGCTGTGATGCGCAAAGCACCTGCGCTTCAAAAGCAGGGGATACAGGTGAGCATGGGAGCCCAGGCAGGCGGGTGGGCCCAACAGCGGAGCGGTGGAGAGAACCAGTTCCGTCTCCACTGCTCATCGGCGTTACCAGCTCGGCAGAACCGGGCTGAACCGGAAGAACACCACCACTGGTTCATATGTATGGCGACTGTGGTGTCATGGGTCACATGATTCCCCCTTTTGTGACCTTCTGACAAGCAGATTCAATGGGAAAGCCAGATTTGCTTAACAACCGGGTTACTAACTCAACAACTGCAGTGATTCACTTAACAACTGAGGCAAGGAAAGACATAAAATGGGGCAAAACTCAAACTTAACAAATGTCTCTCTTAGCAAACAGAAATTTTGGGCTTAATTATACAAATTCTCTACAGAAGCCCCAAATATTTAGGGCTGAAAGCTTCAGAGAGATTATGGTCATAAGTCAAGGACTATCTCTAATAGGAAAGCATGTTCTGCTCATCAAATGGGCACATCAGGGAGACTTCTCCCTTCGAGATGCTGTTTTGTATGGAGAACTTTGGGTCATACCAACTCCCACTTGTAAGAGGCTGAAGTAGGAGAGACATGTCTAGCATCAGTGACTGTACAATCATAAAATTAATACAAAAATCTAGCGTTAGCCACACCTACAGAATGGTCCCCGTCTGATCAGAATGCAAGCAGATTGAAGGAGGATTATTTATTTAGGTATTTACTGATTTGGTTCATAAACTGCTCTGATTGCTATGGGTTCTGAGCAACCAACTACTGCAAGTCAGGCTGTAACATCGACAAACGAATAATAACATCCAACATTCGCAAGTCTCACTTCTACACCCAGGGAAACAAAACCCAATTTAAAACAAACACCCCAGGCTGTGAGAAAGAACGAGGCTAGAGAGGGGTGGGATTCAACCGGGGTTACCACCAGTTCGGTGACTATGTTTCGCGCACGCGCGTGTGTAAAAAAACCTTAAGCTGTGCCACCCAGACAGCTGAAAAGCACTGCGCAGGTGCACAGCGTTTGAAAAGCCTCTTTTTTTCCTGCTTTTTCAACCGCAGTTGTGCCGGGCAAAGCAGCTGAAGTTGAAAAAGTAGGAAATAAAGGACAGGTAAGAGCCCGGGAAGGCGGGTGGGCCAAACAGCAGCAAATACAGAATCAGTTCGGTGTCTGCTGCTCTTCAGAGCTACCAGTTTTATAGAGCCGGGCAGAACCAGTAGCATCCCACCCCTGAGGTTAGAGCACATATATCCCCAGGTCTTGCTAGGACGGCATTGATAATGTTTCTGAAACTCAGCAGAGTTGTGGGGGGATGCAATTCCAGAGAAAGGGGCAGCAGTTGAAAAGGACCTGCCTTCACGATCTTGGCTGATACCATTCCCTCAATGAAGGGACCCCCAAAAGATTTCCTTCTGCCATATCTTACTGGACAAGAAGAAATAGTTGGGAAAAGGAGATGGTGAAGGTATCTAAATCCTGATCCATATAGGACATCATCCTTATCTTGGTGCAGATGGCCTAGGAATGGACTCTTACTGGCTAGGTGTGGTTCTGTTGTGCCCTTGGTAGAGTTGGACTCTGAGGGAGAGGAGGAACAGCCGACAGGGAGGTGTGGGTCCGGAGGTTGTGGAGGAGGCTAGGGAAGGGCAGAGGCCGGCTGGGCAGTCAGAAGAACCAGGCCCATGCCCTCTTCATCCTAGGTCACACAGGGAGGAATGGAGAAGGAAACAACTTGGCTTACGAGAGAGGAAGCGGTCATGATCCCCCTCATTGGTTGCAGCTGGAGAGACTAGTATATAAGAGAGACAGTTAAAGCACAGAGTTGTGTTTTATTTTGGGCTGAAATTATCTTGGTTGTTGTCCTTCCAACAGACCGTGCCTTGTTATCTCCTTGAATTTGGTAATTACTTATCCTGGTCCGTTGTGGAAATTTCATCATTGTAGTTTGTTTGGTTTTTTATTTCACTTCTATCTGCTCATTAAGTTCGGACTGTATTGCTTTCTTCTGAAGACTATTTTTGAGTATGTTTTATCTCCAACTGAGAATTATTGAACAGTGGGGCCAAGTTGGAGGCATTTAAAGGACATTTATTTACGTTTTGGATTTTGTTACATTTGTGTTACACTCCGGGTCATCACAGGTACAAGTTCAAGGAGAGAATCAACCTAGAACTAAAGAGCCATTTCCTGAGATTTAGAATGGACCAACTTGGCTCCAGAAGTTGTGGGTGCTCCATCACTGGAGTTGTTTATGGAGATTCTCAGCGATCCAGGTCATGGTTGTCCTAGAGGTGCTTCTTCAAGAGGCAACTGGACTTTCTGGTTTTTCTTTGAAGACGTTTTGCTTCTTAGATAAGCTTCTTGGATAAGAAGCTAAACGTCTTCAAAGAAAAACCAGAAAGTCCAGTTGCCTCTTGAAAAAGCACCTTTGGGACATCCATCACTGGAATTTTTAAAGAAGAGATTGGACAGCCATTTGTCCAGAATGGGATAGGTTGGACTAGAAGTCCTCCAACACTCCTTCAACTCTGTTATTTTGTTATTCTGTTAAGTTACAGTTAAAACTGGATGTCAGGAGGTTGTTGAAGGCTGATTCAGAACATAAATCTTAGGAGCAAGTATTTCTGGAAGAAAACAATGGCAAACCACTTCTATGTTGCTGTCAAGATGAGTCAACATAGATCACCGGAAATCAGGACTCGGAGGAGATTTTATTCTATTTTCCTGTGACAAGGACATTTATGCCATTGAAACTCAAGTCTCAGCAGCTGTTTTTCAAACTGTTAATTTTATAAAAAAAAAACGCAAACCCTGGTTAAGGTGCAACCTTCCATTGACTCGCATATGCCCCTTTAGACAATTATGGGCTGCTGCTGTGCATGTGATGGTCTCCATAGCAGAACTGGGGAATGATTTTAATGCACGCTGTATCCTCTCAAAAGGCATAAACTATTTTTCATGGGCTTGTAATAACATCTGGGCATGCATTCAGAATTGTAGTAATGAAGTAGTCCATATTGGTGTTTGCTTCAGGGAGCCAAGATTAGCTGGGCCTTCCAGTCACATGTGAATGAAACACAGGAAGGCTTCTACATAATTGGGACTCCAGTCACATTTTGCATTCTAACAACCAAGACTTCCTAATGCTTTGCTCTCCGCCAGTTCAGTTCTAATCCTTTGTCCAACCAACTTCTTCAGGGACAATATCAGAGTAATTTAGTACTAGAAAAACAGAAAACTGCCTCATGAAAAGTTAGTTACAGATAATCCTTGACTTATGACTATATTGGAGGCTGTCCATCACAGTTGTAAGTTGTGATGATTGCAAAATGGGTCGCCAAGTGACCGACTCAATTGTACAAACTTTTGTTGTGTTACTTATTAAACAAATCAATGGTTTGCTATGGGATGGTTTTGCCAAAACCGTTGTCGGTTTTCAACAAAAGCCATAAAAGATGGTCATGTGACCATGGGGCGCTGCCAAGCACTTGGCATGCAGTCACATGATCATGAGGGATGGGCTGCAGGCAGCTGTCGGAAGTTTGGAACCAGGTCGTAAGTACCCCAGGAAAGTCTGTCGTAACTTGGAGCCAGTGATGGGATTCAAATACAGACACAATACAGAAGCCTGATGATGGCAGATGAGATTCTGCCGAAACGTTGCTACAACTTTAAAAGCACAACCACAATGACGTGGGAAAATACCCGAACAAAGCTGAATACCATACATGTAAGTACCCATGAAAACTTTATATATATATATATATATATATATATATATATATATATGTTTTCTTAAGTTTCTGGTACTTACATGTATGGTGTCGGCTTGGTTGGTATTTTCCCATCATTGTAGTTCTTTAAAGTTGTATATTTCAGCAGAATCTCATCTGCCATCATAGGCTTATATATATATATATATATATACAACACACATATATACATATATACATACATACATACTTACATACATACATAACACACCCCCACCCAATCAGAACACAGCCAAGCCCCCACCCAATCAAGTCACACCCCACTAGCAGTTAAAAGGAAGAAGCAGCTGCAAGCTCACATCACTCTGAGAAGCACAGAGCTGAAAACACAAGTCTGAAGATGATGAATGAGACTTCATTGAAACGTTGCCTAGATACTTCCAATCTTACGCGGGAGAAAACCCTAATAACCAAAGATCCATATATATATATATATGTGTGTGTGTGTGTGTGTGTGTGTGTGTGTGTGTGTATGTGTGTCTGTGTCTGTGTCTGTGTCTGTGTATGTATATGTATATGTATATGTATATGTATATGTATATGTATATGTATATGTATATGTATATGTATATGTATGTATGTTGTGGCTCTGATTCCCGAGCCTGTGCTGTCAGAGGAAGAGGACTTGGAAGATGAGGAGGAGGAACTGGGAATGCCTTCCTCCCCAGGACCTTCCTCTCTGGCAATGCCTTCCTCCCTGATAATGCCTCAGGTTTCATCAGACAACCAAGAGGAACAGCCTGAGATTAATCAGGAGGAAGGCATATTGGAGCAGCCCGACAGGGAGTCAAGAGGAAGAATGTTGGCTTGATCCTAGGCAGCGTCGTAGGGAGAAACGTGAGCAGCAACGTAGGAGGCGTGGGAGGGTCAGAGAGTGAGCTGAGTCATTGAGCCACACCCCACAGGGGATAAAAGTGGGTGTGTTGTCGGCTGGAACTTTGTACGGGACAAAGTTTGATCTTACTTCAGGTTTGCTTTGTGAATGATTTTTGTGGTCTGCCTTGTAATTTTCTGTAAGTAGCTTTTTACATGTTATCAGTTCGGACTTGGCAGGCAGAGCGTTATCAGTTCCAAAGAATTAATTCTGTGAAGTTTGAGCCAGCTTGCCTGCCTGTGTTTGTGTGAGTTTGTACTCTTTCATCTTTTAAGAAGAAAGGTGAGACAGTATATATATATATTAATATATAATATAATTATATATATATATATATGTACAGGTAGTCTTCAGCTTACAACCACCACAGTGACGCAGTGGTTAGAGTGCAGTACTGCAGGCTACTTCTGCTGACTGCTGGCTGCCTACAATTTGGCAGTTCAAATCCCACCAGGCTCAAGGCTGACTTGGCCTCCCATCCTTCTGACGTGGATAAAATGAGGACCCAGATTATTGGGGGCCATATGCTGACTCTGTAAACCGCTTAGAGAGGGCTGTAAAGCGGTATAAAGCAGTATATAAGCCTAAGTACTATTGCTATAGCGGATTTATTTATTTATTTATTGAATGTATATTGCTGCCTATTCGCCCATGGCTTCTCGAGGTGGCTTACAGAATGTAAAACCATATTTAAAATAAAAAAACCAATATAAACTAACAAAAAGAATTGAATAAATTAACAAAGTACAATAGAACAAAATCTGGAAAAAAATAAAATAAAAAAATCACCCCCAACTCCCATCCCGACGACAGCAGGTTGCCGTGCCTCAGCTGTTTTACTCACCAGCGCTGACCTAGAAGGCAAGTTTTGAAGCTTAAAATGGGCGGGTTTTTTTAAACGCCGCGCACGCATGCAAAGCGAGGCGCGCGCTCACCGAACCAGTTGTTAAACCGGTTGCAACTCACCACTGATCAGAATATATATCTTGTTAGAAACAAGGACTTGCCTTTTCTCGCAGACGTTTCATTACCCTAACTAGGTAACTGAGCGCTAGTTACTCAGTTAATGGTAATAAAACATCTGCAAGAAAACAAGCCAGTTCAGAGAGCATCAGGAACCCCACATTTCAACCCCGAGTTACAGATATTCTCCTTTATTGGTAACTTGCCTTTACTCAGACTATTGGCTGAGCTTGCTCAGCCCAGTAGAAAGGAAAGCAAGATGGTAGCCATGAGAAAATAACTTCCAAATTTCTGGAGGCAATATCTTTATTAACTCAACAGAAGGCTTGCTTAACGCTCGATGTTTTCAGAAAGGCAGCCATGTAAATCTCTTGCTGCAAAAGCTACAAAGGAATCTGAACTATTGATTTTTTTTTTTTTTTTTTAAATCTCCTAAGAATTCATTCGTCTAACGAAATGGAGCGCAATCTTCAGAAGTTTACGACAGCTGGAAGCTTTCAAGTTTCCAAGAAGGTAAGTTTGCTCAGTTCCAGACTGTCCTATTTTAAATAAGGAAGGGTCCAATAGTCGTTTGTTTGTTTCTTTATCCCACTTAGCTTTTGGAAATTCCCGGTGTTACTGAACACCAGCTCCATATCGGATATGATCCAGGATAAATGTCTGGAAGTAACCCACTGCAGATGTGGCCTGAATACCAGCCACGATTTTTCCACCCTGTTCTTCCAGCAAAATATTTTTTTTTCGTAAAAAGCATGCCATTATTTTGTAGACTTCCTATTGATCCCGTCAAGGTATTGTCCCAATCGGACTCAGCAATGCATAAATTATCTGGACAGGCAGCTCTTCCCCAGGGTTTTAGCAGATGTCTTTCCCGTGACCTGCTGTCTGATCTTTCTAACCTATAAGAACTGCCCTCCACCCTTTTCAGCTTCCACCCACCCAAAATATTTGAGAAGCAAACGATCAATAAAGGCCCTATTGCACTCCAAACTTTTAATATATTTCAATGCATGAAAAGACATGCATTTTGAAAGTTTGGAGTTTCATAACAGGCAGGTTTAATTCAGGGGTGGGATTCAACTTTTTTAACAACCGGTTCTGTGGGTGTGACTTAGGTGGTGGGCGTGACTTGGTGGTCATGTGACTGGGTGGACATGGCTCGGTGGTCATGTTATTGGCTGGGTGTGGCCAACTCAACATCACTCACATTGAGGCACTCATCTCCTCGCCTGGCTTCTCATGACTGTGGGGATGCTGCAACAGTCATAAGTGTGAAAAATGGTCATAAGTCACTTTTTTCAGTGCCACTGTAACTTTGAATGGTCACTCCACACAAGCAAAGTACCAGCAAAGGAGGGGAAAAAACCTCCAGAGACGTTCCTGAGACAGGAAGTCTCGTCCTGCCAAGAATGTAATAAGGGTTAATGGAGAGGCAGTTTCTGTAAGTAACACCAGAATGTTTCCTTCCTGCCTTCCTTACAGGATTAGGCCAGTAATTTCTTCTAACAACCAGTTCTCCAAACTGCTTAGAATGTTAACAACTGGTTCTAGCGAATAGATGCGAACCAGTAGAATCCCACCGCTGGTTTAAGTAGCACTGTTTTTAAAACAAACACAGCATATTCAGCTTTTATGGAGAGCACACGTTCTAAATACTGGTAATCCTTGATTTACAATGGTTCATTTAGTGACAATGGTACTGGAAAAAAGTGACTTATGACTTTTTCCCACACATATGACCCAGGGGTGCGATTCAAACGGTATAACAACCAGTTTGGTGAGCATGCGCATGCCCTGCGTTTAAAAAAGCTAATACCTTCAACTGCAGCTGAAGAAAACAGCTGAGGCGCGGCAAACTGCTGTGCCGTGCAAATCAGCCGTGCTCTAACAAAAAGATGTAAAGCCCAGGAAAGAGCAGGGGTGGGCGGGCGGGTGGGCCCACATGCTCGTCAGAGCAAACCGATTCAGAGCCAGCTGATCGTTGGAACAAGGAGTTTGCCCAAACCGGTCCAACCAGGAGAATCCCACCCCTGGTATGACCGCTGCAGCCTCCCCATGGTCATGTGATCAAAATTTGGATGCTTGGCAACTGACTCATACTTATGACGGTTGCAGTCTCCTAGGGGGTCATGCGATCCGTTTTTGCATCCTTCTGACAAGCAAAGTCAATGGGGAAGCCAGATTCACTTAACAGCCATGTTCCTAACTTAACAACGGCAGTGATTCACTTAACAACTGGGGCAAGAAATGTCGTAAATTGGGACAAAGTCCACTGAACAGCTGTCTCGCTTAGCAATGGAAATCTGGAGCTCGATTGTGGTCGTAAGTCGAGGTCTATCTGTAAAAGACAGAATGGCCCAAAATTGATTAAATTGGGGCCAGGTGGTGTGAAAAGTGTCATTCCCAAATTTGTGGGCAGGTAGAAGCTCCTTGAGATCTTTTCTCCCCAGATATCCCTTATGTTTGCCTCTGGGAGATGCACTATAATCTTTAATTGTTGTTATTAATTATCATTATTCACAGTGGTCCATGCTTTGACTTTAGGTTACCATTCAAGAGGGAACAATGGAATTTTTAGCAGTTTCCCCCCCTTCTTTCTTTTTTCCCGCCAGGAGGGGATTTTAATGTGGCCTATTTATCAAAGCTTAAACTCTCTATTTTTTCCCCCCATTGCTTGCTGATCTGTGGTGATAGTGGATAATCTTAAGGGGGTGGGGTGAAGCAAAACAAACAAATTAAAAAACCTGTTGCTTACCCTTATCTTTTAAAGCTTAATATGGCGACTGTGTTTATGTTCCTTTTTCAATAGTTATTAAAAGTTACAATGAAAGAAATAAAAAACCAGTGCAAATTAAAAAAAGGAAAAAAAAGAAACTGCAGAAAAGAAAAGAAAACAGAAAGAAAATAGACAAGAAAGAAAATAAGAATATAGTAAAGAAAAAGGAGCTATAGAAAAGAAATGTTTTCCCTCTACATCACAAATATAAACAATTTAGGTAACTTATTGTCCTCTCTTAAAATACGAGAAACGAATTCTTCTTCCCATCTCTTATCTATAAACAAACCCTTAAAGCCTCTTCATTCTTGATTTCTTTTCATTTTTTCTTTGTCCCTTCTCACAAAATTCTTCAAAGCTTTAACAAGTCTCTTTTGTCAATCCAATATAGGAAAATTATCCAGGGCACTCTTGGGGTTTGTTATTTGTATTCTGCTGTATGTTCCTATAAAAAAAAATCTTTTAAAAATCTTATCCCCCAAACACTTGACAAGAAGAGGAATACACAGTCTAGACATCTTCATCCCATCCTTGTATTCACGCACATATATAACATACGTGGAGCCAAGAGGGAGCAAAACAATGAAACAGCTAAATCTTCTTTCAGTCTTGAAGATTGTGGCTGTACCTGCCATGTACTGTACAAAGGACCGGAAGTATCACTTGAGTTCAGGGTACAAATGGAGGTGTACTTCTGCTGTCTGCCAGATTTACTTATATCCAGCCATTCCAATCTTTGCATTGTTCTGCTATTTTTTTTATTTAAAGGTAGAAAAATATTTTATATTTCTAGGAGGTTCCCCTGGCACTGGCAGCCTGTATTTTTATTTTCCTTAATCTTCCCTCATGTATGCACTTCTGTGAACAACTTTCCCTAACGTGTGTGCTTTTGTGTGCAACCTTTGATTGCAAAAATGTGGCAGAGATGTCCAGGAACTTCTTAATCAGGCCAAGTCTTGCTGGTGGGGAACCAGACCTCGGGGGGGAGGGGGTTTCATGATTTGCTCACACACACCCCAGAATGCATTCTTGGCTACGCTTCTCAGCAACTCTGGAACTAAGGCTGTACATTTTCTGGGCTTGAGAAAAGGATGCTGAACATCAGATTGTGTGGGAGGGCAACATAAAGCCTCCAGTTCAGCTCAACTTGCTATGAATCATGAGCCAGGCCCAATAATGGATTAATAAGGAGAGTCAGTTATTCCTAGCTCCGTACCCATGCTTCGCTACGAAACTATGTGATTGGGCTTAGTTTTGGGGGAGGAAAATAAGGAGCGGGGGGAATTGTGCCTCTGCCTGCCAGCATCCATTGGTATTCATCTGGCTTGTGGACTGTCAGTATGTGAGAGAGTTGAGGGCTGTTTGGAAACTGAAACAGTATTTGCTGTGTGAGCAAGGAGACAGCAAGGAGCCTGGGCGTGGCTTAGCTCAACTGTTCTGTGCTAAAGCTGGCTGCTGCTGTTGTGAAAGTAAAACTGAAACTCCTCTCCTCTGCTTGTGTTTTGCATTTGGAAGAGATTTCTTTTCATGTTAATAATAATAATATGGGAAACGCTAATGCTCTGATGGTCATTTCAAAAAATACTTTCTTAGTGAGCCCCTAGAAGCCGAGAGGAACATACGTGCCAAATTTCAAGTTTGTAGGATGTGACTGGAGCTACCTATACTTCTTGCAGTCCCCACCAGCAAAACCCACCAACAAACTACAGCACCTAAACTCGGATCCCAGATGGTTTTCCGAGTGTCTCGTGCACTGCTGGACCGCTGGACTTTCCCTTAGCCTCCCGAGCTGCCTTTCAGCAGCTGCTGCCTTCCAGATGTGAAGTTAAAAGTCCAACGCATCTGGAAGGCATCAGCTTGGGAAAGTCTTTCTCCAGCAAAGGAATTCTTTCTTCCTTTGAAAACAGGTGTCCCTAGGATGGCTCCAAAGCCGTGGTTCGGTTTGTGATGGTTCCTGACCGCCATCATCCCCAGTCCTATCCCTGCCATGGCTCCTAGAGCTAATGAGAACGGCAGTCCATAGGAAGAGTCCCAACTAGCTAGCAGGGCCTTACAGAAAGGAGAGGGGTGGGTGGGTGGGGGGAAACAATCTTCCACTGGAAAGGGTGCAGCAAAGAAATGCAACGAGCTTGCCGTCCCTCAGCCACTGATAAAAATGTTTGCTTTCAGGAAAGCGAAGACAGGGTCTTCAGTGCATACAGTCATTTTCATCAAAATCATGACCGGATAAATCTATCAGCTCTGGGTAATTTTCATCTGATGTGATGCAATCTGATCTGATCTCATCCGATCTTATTTCGAAAATTTATAACAGCTCTCGGCAAGCATAACAAAGGAACAATAAAAATGTCCGCAAATAGAGTGTCTGCGGCATCCCTGTTTTTACACATTTTGAACACAAATACCGAAGAGTGTAAACCTTGGAAAGTCTTTGTAAATTCATGTAATCACCAGATTATGGGCTTGTTAATAGAGTCTTTCTAATCGCCTCGGTTACCCAATCGGTCAGTACAGGTAGACTTCAACTTACAATCATTCGTTTAGTGACAGATCGAAGTTACAGTGGCACTGGAAAAAAAGTGCCCTAGGACCGTTTCTCATACAGACAACCGTTGCGGCATTTCCATGGTCATGTGATCAAAATTGAGACACTGGCTCCTATTTATGACGGTTGCAGTGTCCTGGGTCATGTGATCCCTTTTGCCACCTTCTGACAAGCAAAGTCAATGGGGAAACCAGATTCACTTAATGTCATGCCCCTGTCGGAGTCTGAATCTGAGGAAGAAGTCAAATAGCTAACAGGGAATGGGAGTATGGCTCCGTTGGCTGTGGAGGAGGCTGGAGAAGGGCAAAGTCTGGCTGGGCAGAGCAGGGGATAGAACAAGGGAGAGGGAGTTCAGAGGAAGACCCAGGCCCACCCCCTTTTCATCCTAGGGCATGCAGGGAGGAACGGAGAAGGGAGTAACATGGGTTGCGTGGCTTATGGGGGAGGAAAGGGCCCTGGTTCCCTTCATTAGCTGCAGCTGGGAACACAGTCTATACAAAAGGAAGCTGCGCACAGCAAGTTGTTGGGAGCAAACGTGAATTTATCTTGTATCATTGTGGCTTATCTGTGTTCCTGGCATCTTCTGAACTGTGTGAGTTTTGCCATGCTTTCAGGTCTGAAATTCCTTCTCCTGCCCTGTCAAGTTAATTACTTCAGCTTGGTTTGTTTGAATTTTTAGTTACAGTTTCTATGTACCTTGTTTTGGACTGAATTCTCTGCAGTCAAAGGCTGTTCCTGGGAGAGTTTTTCTCCAGCCAGAAGGTAACCTGGACATTGGGGGCAAACTTGGAGATAATAAAGGGATTCTTATTGCTTATCTGACTGTGTTGCCTTTGTGCCACGCTCCGGGTCATCACTCTTAATAACTGGGTTACTAACTTAACCAATGCACGGATTCATTTAACAACCGTGGCAAGAAAAATAGTAAAATCCAGCAAAACTCACTTAACAAACGTCTCGCTTAGCAACAGAAATGTTGGGCTCAATTGGGGTTGTAAGTCGAGCACTCTGTATGTAGCATTTCCTTGATGACCTGCACCACCTCTGGATTCCCATAACGTCCTCTGTCTGCCTAAAGACCTTGGAAGGATGAGAAGTAATGTCCATCTAAACATGTCCACGTGACTGCTGATGAGTCACGTGGATGAGACCCGCAGCAAACAAGCTCTGGAGGACTCTCCTGTGATGGGAAGTGACCCTAGGCTTGGAAGCTGGGTTGAAGAGAGGCCAACACACTCTGGGCTGCCAAAGTTGGAGAAGGAAGCAAGACTGAGCATCGTAGAGAAATGGGCTTGCTTCTCTCCCTCTGGCCCAGCAACTGCTTTCTGTGTTCTTCCCAAAATTTAAGCAGGGCAGGTAAATCAGAGGTGGCATTCAGCAGGTTCTGACCAGTTCTGGAGAACCGGTAGCAGAAATTTTGAGGAATCCAGAGAACTGGCAAATACCACCTCTGACTGGCCCCGCCCCCATCTATTCTCCGCCTCCCAAGTCCCAGCTGATTGGCTGGGCCTCCTTTGGTTGCCCTGCACAGGAGAACAGAGCTGGAAAGCAGGCTAGTGGGGTGGGGAGGGAATGGGATTTTGCAGTAAGCTTCCCCTGCCACACCATGCCCACTGTGCCATGCCATGCCCACCAAACCACACCCACAGACCCGGTAATAAAAATGTTTGAATCCCACCAAGGAGGTAAATCCTTTAGGACTGAAGGTGAGGGTGACAAAATGGTAAGTGGAACTAAATTATTTTTGCCCTGGAAGGGTTTTTTCCAGGAAGCTATCAAAAGCAAAGGGACTGGTTTACGGGCTGTTTCTGCCCAATGCGTTAAATCAAATCCACTGAAAACACAGCAGCTGCATTGGCGCTTAGGTATGTGTTAAACTTTGTTGGTTTAGTCCAGGAGTTCCCAAACTTGACAACTTTAAGACTTGTGGACTTCAACTCCCAGAATTCTCCCGCCAGCTAATTCTCCAGCCAGAGAAAGCAGCTATGCTGGCTGGAGAATTCTGGGAGTTGAAGTCCACAAGTCTTAAAGTTGCCAAGTCTGGGGACCCCTGGTTTAATCGCTAACCTTTTCGTGGACGCAGATGCTTCTCAGTCTTGGCAGCTTTCAGTTGGGTGGACTCCAACTCCCAGAATTCCCCACCCAGCTTGTTCCCATAAGCACAGCCACAAAGGTATCCGTTCTGCTTTTCAACTTGGCTCCCCAACGGGGAAAATCAGCCCAGCTGGCGGTGGGAAGAGTGTGTGGGTTGACAAGAGGCTTAGCGGGTGAAACGGGTACCACGAATCTCCGCCAGGCTTAGAAGAAGCCCATCCTGCCTTATAACTCCCCCCCAAGTGCTCTAGCCTGCTTCCCCCCAAACCCCAATCCAACAGATGCCATTCCTTTCTGCACCCTCCCCTCCCCCAGGAGGACAGAATGGCTAAAAGATTCCACATCTCCCCTTCTGCGCATCGGGAGACGGAGAAATCTGGGTCATCAGGAGGTATATCTCCCTGGCCAGGAATGGTGGGTGGGAGGCAGAACAAGACTCCACCAACTTCCTGTAGAGCCACAGTCCCATCCTTGGCATCTTTCCTCTGCTCTTTCCAATAGGCCCAGCCATCTCCTTCTCTTTGCTTCTCATCAGCCTTGGCAAAAAACAAAACATTTTTTTTCCATTGCTGGATCTCCCTCCCTTCTAAAGCTCAGCTTTAGAAGGGCTCCAGGCTGCAGAAAAGCCACAGCAGGAAGTGACCTCATGCTTTTGGCAGGCAGGGCTGTCTTGCATCTCCAAGGGCTCTCTGCACCCTGCCAGAGGCTATCTTCCTCCCTGCTGCCTGCCAACTCCAAAGGACCCCCTTTGTCTTTCAGCTATCTTGCCGGACCCTTTGCAAAAGATGGCTTTTCCGTCGCTTTGCGGATGCTCTGACTATCCCCCACCCCCCACCTTCTCCGTCTCCTTCCTCCAAATGTTTCCCAGCCTGTCCCAAAAAAAAAAATTCCTGAGGCTGTCCAGCAAGAGGAAGAAGGGGAAAGAGAGCAGGGCCTGGATTTCCTCCTGCACTTTCCAAGGCTTCCCATCCGTTCCTCGGTGAGAACGCTTGGCTCTCCCCTCCCATCCTTGCACTGATGTTTCCAAGCAACTCTTAGCCAGATGTGGACAAAGAAAGGTCAGGAAAAGCAGCAGCACAGGGCACCCAAGAGAGCAGGAGGGAGGGAGAGAAGTCAGAGAAAGCAGGATGTCTTTCCAGTGCATTTCCTCAACCCCCCCCCCCCACCGACTTCCAAGTTCTGACAGATGAGATAAAAGACAACAGCCAGGAACAGGCTAGGGCACCCTGCATATTTCAGTGTGCATGTGTGCTTGCACACATGGACTCTACCAATGCCCAGTGCAAGCAATAAACCTCAGCCTTACTGGCCAACAAGAATCCTTGGAATCTTTGCTCATTTCCACAGATTTCTAAAGCAGTCTAGAGAGGAAAAGATGGATGAATCTCGCAAACGAGGCCGGAGGGATTACAGCACAGGAATCTAATGCCTTGCATAGCATTTAAGCCAGCAACTGAAACCCACCCCATTGGTTAGACTTGATCATCTTACTGCTTTGTGAACTCCAAATGTTTTGCATCGTTGTTCCGATCTGCACTGGGTTGTGGGAAAGAGTAAACAGGTTCTGGTTGACCACGCGGTCGTAAAACAGAACGGGCCAATCTATAATGCAGCAAAAATCTGCTTTTTCGGCCTTTTTTCCTAAGCTGAGTAGACCTCCAAGAAAGCACTGCTGAAATCTGGTGGTAAAATGACACTATTTGGAGATGCTTTTTTTTTAAAAAAAAAAATTAAGGGTGAAGTTTAACATCCTTATTTTGTGTTAACACCCTCCCATCCCACCAAACTCCTTCCTTTCTGGAGAGGTCTTCATCTTCATCTTATTTCTGTTGGCAACTGGATTGGAGGCTAAAAAGATTATTTCTGTCCCAAATGCATCCTTTTCCTGCCACAAGCCCAGATATCCTTTTGTGCTTCTTCCCAATGGTTTTCACAACTCAAGATGGTAGGTTGGGCTCTTTGAACTGTGAGTGGGCCATCAGTTGGGGAGAATATCAGTTGGAGGGACCTGAATCCACCAGAAAAGAAGCAGAAGTAGTAGAAACAGTTTCATCCTTTGGGTGGCAATCCACCAGTAAAATCTAAAGCAGGGGTGTCCAACCTTGGCCACTTGAAGCCTGGAGGACTTCAACTCCCAGAATTCCCCAGCCAGCTTTGCTGGCTGGGGAATTCTGGGAGTTGAAGTCCTCCAGGCTTCAAGTGGCCAAGGTTGGACACCCCTGATCTAAAGTCAACATTCAAAGGAAACCATAATTTTTCTTCTGGGACTGATGGATAAACAATTACAGGTAGTCCTTGACTTACAATCACAAGAGAGCCCAACATTTCTATTGCTAACTGATATATTTGTTAAGTGAATTACATTCCATTTTACAACCTTTCTTGCCACAGTTGTTAAGTGGATCACTGCAGTTGTTAAGTTAGGAACCTGGTTGTTAAAGTGAATTTTGCTTCTTATTGTCAGAAGGTCACAAAATGGATCACATGACTCCAGGACACTGCAACCGTCATAAATATGAATCACTTGCTAAGTGGCTGAATTTTGAATCACATAACCACAGGGGATGCTGCAACGGTGATTAGTGTGAAAAAACGGTCATAAGTCACTTTCTTCAGAGCCGTTATAACTTTGAATGGACACTAATCGAACTTTTATAAGCTGAGGACTACCTGTAACCAAAGAGCCACGAAACACTGTTTTACTTTTTGCTAACTGCAGCGACATTATTGTAGCACAAGAATGAAAAGGTTGGGCATTGCCCACTCTGGAGGAACGGTTGATGGGACTTTCTTGAGATGGGCTAATTGACTCATTTGATTAGGGAAAGGACACTTAATGGTGGCTGGAAACTCCTTGTGGAGTTTTAGCCTAAAAAAGAAAAAAAAAGTGAACTTACGATTTATGACTCTGTTGATTAGACAGAATGGGTATAAGAAAGAAGGGAGTCATGATTAACTTTAGGGAGAGAGAGGCAGAGGTTAAAATATAATTGTACTTATAACTGCTGTGAAGATTAGAGGTTGCTTCTTTTAATTCTTTTTTTCAACCTTTTTTTTGCACTTTTAGCTTTCTCTTTTATTTCTCCTTCGTTCTGGTTTAGTTTGCATGAGTTCTTACTATTGCTGTTAAAAAATGACAATCTAGATCTATAGATATATAAAAAATCCAAAGCTGTAGGCTAAACTGAGAAGTCAGGAAAACATCTCTGAAAAGGCAATAGCAAATCCTGCCTGCATGATGGTCAAGAAAACTGTTCGGCTGGGCCCCTCTAATCTTCAGAGTTTTCCCTTTACGCTACAGGTATCTAAATTTGGGGGAAACTGAAACAACACACCTTTGTTCTACTAACGGAAGCTGCTTTAGTTGAGAGAAACCATCTGCAACTGATCCTACATTTGCATGCATCAAACATCCTGAGGTCAGACAAACTGGGATCAAAACATGAGATGACAATGCAATGGCGACAGTATCCTAAAGTCCCATCCCAGCCTGAGGCTTCGCCTCTTCCAACTGGCAGAAGAAGAAAACAGTGGTAGTAAATTACAAGTTTAGTGTCCAGCACCACTGTAGACTAATGGACAAAAGGGATGCTTTTTGTAAAATCTTCTCTTACGTTCAAACAGTCCAAGGAAACAAAAATTGTAAGCAGAAATCTAGCAATGCCAGGGAGAGGACCAGATTGCAAGTCCTGATGTGCTTGTTGTCTAGGGGCAGGGAGGGAGCCTGGTTTGCTGATTAGAGGGAAGCAAACACTCTTCCAAGTGGCCCTTGGTTTCTGCCTCTTGGAAGTACTAGAATCCATTCCCATCATGTTTCCTTTCATGCAAGGATGGAGCGAGGCAGAGAGCGAGACTTTCTCACCCAGTTCACAATTTTCTGGATATCAGCTTGGCTTGGGTTTTGGCCTCCTTGAATCTCACACGGGGTTTTTTCAGAAAAACCTTGAGCAAACCCGTTGCTCTACACCAGAGGTGGAGGAGCAC
The DNA here is from genome assembly GCF_049901735.1 of Notechis scutatus. NCBI lineage: Eukaryota > Metazoa > Chordata > Lepidosauria > Squamata > Elapidae > Notechis > Notechis scutatus. Next base: position 12,587,710 of record NC_142016.1, read on the forward strand.
GGTGGCTCTCTTTATGATTTATGGACTCCAACTCCCAGAATTGGCTGAGCCAGCATTCTGGGAATTCTGGGAGTTGGAAGTTGTTAAAGGGGCCATCGTGCTCCCCGCACCTCTGCTCTACCCCAACCAGAGCAGAAAAGCCAGGTTCACCTGCCTGCCCCCCCCTTCACTCCCCCCGCCCCCTTACCTAGGCCGCCCATACTTGCAGTGAAGGTTCACCCTGAAGTTCCTCTCGCTGCCGTCCACTTCGCTGTTGGGCGGCCGCAACCCTGGACCCTGGCTGCGCGGGAACCATTCAGCTGGCGGGTTGGCGCCGTTTTCCAGTCCAATGGGCTGGCATGCATTGGAGATCCCATCTGTTGAAAGGAAAGCACACAGACCCAAGGCTTGTGAAGGAGAAGGGGAACAGGAGGAGCAGGACTAGACGACGCTGGATTGAAACCACCTCTCCCCACAACCCCACCACCCCTTTTCAAAGCGATTTCATTTCAAAGGGATGCAAGCAGCAGCGGGTGAGAGAGATGTCCAAGGTCTGGGGATTCTCTTCTTCTCTCTCTCTCTCTCTCTCTCTCTCTCTCTCTCTCTGTGTGTGTGTGTGTCTGTGTGTGTGTGTGTCCTGCATGAGTGATGCAAGGCGAAGACAGCACTGATGGCACAAATAGCTACTACGCTTCCCTTGTGCTACGTCCTTCCCCTTCCAAGCTTGCACAGTAGTTGGTTTTTCTTTCTTTTTTTTTAAGACAAGCTTCCATTTTGTAGACAAGATGGAGAAGGTTTGCATGCAGACTCTACCTTGCCCACTGCCCGAATACAGCTCTCCCCGGCCAAGCCATCTTTTGGCCCTGTCCCTTAGAAACAAGGTCCCTTGCAAAGGCAGACGAGAAAGCCTGACCCACCCATTCAGTTTTTTTTGTTTTTTTTTAAAGGAAGGACCTTCCCTCCCTCTTTCCCTCCACAGCCTTCCTGGCTTAGAAGCAAGTTTGTGCTAGGCGCAACCCCCCCCTCCCCCTTCTCCCAGGCCAGAAGTGAGGGAATCCTGTCTCTTTGTTCAGGGTAGCTCAAGGTCATTAAAAATACAAAGGGTTTTTGGCTTTTGGAGTACAACAGATGTGCATGAGGGATGGTTGGTGGGGGGCCAGGCTCCTGGAGAATGCAACACACCTCACCCAAGAGGCATGACAGTGTGGGTCAGAGGCCTGCATGGCTCTGATAAACAGACAAAATGTCTGTGCATCTGTTTGGATGCCAGACCTGGCTGTCACTCATCGGATCCCAGGCGCTCTTGGGCCTTTCCTGCCTCCTCATCTGATTTCCCCCCCCCCTCCCTGTTCTTCTCTTCCCTTTCTCTCCATGGTATCATAGCCCTGCAGGGGCATCAGCCAAACTCTATTAGCTACAGTCATCCTGCTATCTCAAGCTGTGTGGTGTGTGAGCGAGTATGTGTCTGCGAGTGAGTGAGTGAGAGAGAGAGAGAGAGAGAGGAAGGGTGGGGTGGGGTGAGGGGAGGGGAGAGAAGTGGTATTCATGCTCTGCACACCAAAATCTGTGCCTTGGTTTTCACACGGCTTATGCACTTTTACCCACAGCATAGAGATGCAAGGGTTTCACTGGCATGTGTTGGAGAATTCCTAGGTCTATTTACTAAAGCATAGGAAAGCGCCTGTCTCTTTCAATACTACTCAGTGTGTGTGTGTGTGTGTGTGTGTGTGTGTGTGTGTGTGTGTGTGTGTGTGTGCATGTGTGTGTGTGTGCGTGTGTGTGTCCACTCCACATACTTGACTCAGTCAGCGGTGAGTGTAGCAATTACATACAAACAGTCTACTCAGCTCAATCAGCTGTTGCCTCGATCGGCCTCTAAGTGCACAGGCACACATGTGCATCTGCGCTATATATAGTGTGCTGCGCAAGCCCAACTCACTCCGTTCGAGGCACCGCACAAACCCATAAAAATGGGTAATTCACTAACCAGGCTAGGTGCATTCAGGTGAACAATGCAGCCGATAAAGCAAACCAGAAATAGAACATGGGAAGCCATAGGAACGGGAGTTCGCCTAGAGTCTTAAGCACAAGGGTGAACACAACAACTTTGCAAACAGTACAGATATCCAAGCCTTCTCATGCAGCAACCTAAAGGAGGTCAGGATAGCAGGATCAACTGTGAATTAAACCGTCTCTTCGGCTACTGCTTGCCAAGCAGTTGGGGCATCTCCCTACTTTAACTTCTCAGTCTCCCAAATGCCATTCACCCAGGGCTACATCCTGTTCTGGTGCCCTTATATCTGCACGAGTCCTTTGCAAGCCAAGAATCCAGTACTCCTTATTGTGAATGCAATGCCACCGTCGCTTGGACGGCAAGACAAGCCGCTTCCGAGCATTCCCAGGAAGTCAACTGCCTATCCTTGCCTCTTCTGTTTCCCATCATAAAGCGTAATTTCTTACTTATCGCAACAATTCCAACCAGATGCAGTGACTGGAAAAAAACAAAAAACCGGTGAGCCATCGAGATATGTGGCGGGTAATTGCAGGCTAAACGATTTCATTTTCATTTCATTGATAAACACATCGTAACATCCCCAATGAAGTGATATCTCAGACAAAGAGGAGCTTGGCAAGTCGACTTGGTCTTCCATTAAGGGAAGGGGAAGGGGAAGGGAAGGACAAGGTTGAGAAACACTGACCTAGACTAAGTTCCAACCACCAAGAATTAACTTTCCTCCTTCTCTGAAAACCTAACCTTTGGATCTGAATTCCCTTGCAATCCCAAATTCCCCTTCCTGGGACTGCAGGAACAGAGTTTGCCAAAGCAGACCAATTCCCATTTCACAGATAAAGAACTTAAGCAGAGACTGGAATTTGGGCCAGTCAAAGGCTGTTTATTTTTGGAGACTGATTATGCTCACACAACCAGCCTCATCTATATATTGACACATCTGCCTGGTCCATCTGCCAGGCTGCAAGGGAGGAGTAAGGACAAACAATGCGGACTGTGGCGTTGGCTCTTCCTCCACTGGGTGGGAGAGCATCTCGGGAGGAAACGTACCTACTTATTCTAGGGAAAAGAGCTCAATTCAACAGATCCTGAGCCAAGCCAGAGGTGTGGGTCACCATCACCATGCGGAATTCTGCCAAGGCTACCCATAAATGCTGGCTAAAAAGCAGGATTTCCAACCGAGGCCTTCAAAGCAAAGGTTGGCACCCAATCCAGACGAAGCCTTTACACCTTTCCAAGTCCTAATGTCATGGGAGGTGTTTGAATGTTTATAGACCCACTTTGGAGAAAATCCTTATGGTTTGGGCTTTGGTTTTGGGGGGTTGTGGTGATGGGAAGTCTGTGTGGGTACCAACAAGGAATCTAAGTGAATTTCCTACCATCTGAACTCAATGTTTCTCCGAGTGACATACTAGAAAGTCTCTGTCAGGAGAGGGGTGGAGGGAGGGAGGGAGGGTGGGAGAGAGAGAGAGGGAGGGTGGGGGAGAGAGAGAGGGAGGGAGGCAGGGAGGGGAGGGAGGGAGGGAGGGAGAGAGAGAGGGGGGAGGGAGGGAGGGAGAGAGAGAGAGAGAGACGCAAAGTAGCCAACAACTTATTAAGCAGCTGCAAAAAAGAAAAGGCGACAGATTCTGAAAAGATAAATTAGCAAATTAGCACCATCTCCTGAGCTGCAGTACTTATGCAGTAATAATGATAATAATATGGGAAAAAGAGTTTCAAAGCCCAAAGTTTCCTTACCACACTCTTTTTATTCCCACAATTAATCCTTTGGAGGATTTGAGGCTGACTGACAGCGGCCGCTGAGGAATTCGAAGCCAGTTCTTTGAGGGCGACGCTACTTATTACACTCACACGGTTTGCCTGCCACCAGTGGCCACCCCTTTGTGCTTTTCATCTGCTCTTTGCATCCAACCCCAAACTGTTGCATTCTTCCTCTCTGCCTGCCCTCCTCTTCTTCCTCACCCAGCCGTGTTGCCCTGGAACTCTGTCCTTTACTCTACAACTGAAAATGGATTTGTCACCTCGATTTTTTTTATCCCACTATCGGTTCACACTCGGATATACTCCTGCTGTCTGTCACTCTGTCTCTACCCCGCTGCTGGCATGGTCCTCCCCCTGCTTTTCATGCTTGTGTTTTTACAGACCTCCTTTCCTGGACATCTAGCTGGCTTTGGTGACCTCCGAAACCTGGGCACGGCGGGACCTGATTAGTAAGTGGCTGGGAAACCACTGAGAACTCAAGCGGACTGCGAAATCAAATCCAAAGAAAAGGGGGAAAAAAAAAAACACCTAGGAAGACGGCAAGAGCAAACTACTTCCGTATGGTCCCCCTGAAGCAGTGGTGGGATTCAAAAAAATTTTTTTTACCACCGGTTCAGTGAGCGTGGCTTGGTGGGCGCGCTTTGCACGCATGCACGTACTTTGTGTTCACACGAGTGCCAAATGTGCACTTTGAGCAGGTGCAGAGGTGTGTGTACAGGCGCAAAGGCGTTCCAACTTGCCTCCCGCAAGCCTGCACTCTCCCGGTCGCTTCGGCAGCTGCTGCGTGGCACTCTCCTGTGCTGCGCATAGCAGCTGCACCTCAAAGGCAGAGGATAAAGGTGAGTATGGGAGCCCAGGTGGGCCCAACAGCAGAGCAGCAGAGATAACTGGTTCGGTCTCCACTGGCCTTCAGCCGCTACCAGCTCAGCCGAACCAGGCTGAACCGGTAGAATACCACCACTGCCCTGAAGACTATAGGCATGTCCATACAGCCACCAGGTGCCATGCTCAACTCAAAGGGGACATTTTTGATGTTCCAAATTTTAGGATTATTGGGGTGGATCGGGGGGAAGACAGTCAACACCTGACATCAAGGATAGAGGACAGAGTTTCCTCTGAAGGGTCCTTGGTGCTCTCTGAGCTTGGTTGTTTTCTTGAAGACATCTCATTACCCAAACTAGGTAACGCCATCAGCACTGTCTATGGAGATTTCTGAAGTTTTTGTTTTGATTTTTAAGGTTCTTGGATGAGAACTGAAACATTTTCAAGGAAAACAACCCAAGAAAGTCCAGTTAAATCCGGCATGTTGGAAATGGAAGAAGAAAGAGGGTATATTCTACCACATGTGGTGGTCCTGCTTGGAGACTCAAAAATACTGGCTAAAAATTAAAAAAAATGGCTACAAGAGATCACTAATGAACAAATAGAATTGGAACTGGAACTATTCTTGCTGGGGATATTTAATAAGATTTATGGGAGAAATATAAAATATATAGTGTTACATATCTTAATGGCAGCTAGAATTGCCTATGACCAGTGTTGGAAGCATAAAAATGTACCACCAGAGGAATTGATTACCCAAAAAATAATGACTTGCGCTGAGATGGATAAATTAACCCTGATGTTATAAGAAAAAGAGGAGTCTGAGTATTATAGGATTTGGGAAAAATAGGATGACTAGATTGAGCTAAGATAGATGGAAGATGGAAATATTAACGATAAGCAACAGATAGGTTAAATTCTTACATTCCATAAATTGTATATATTTGTAAATAATGCACAAAACACTAGTATAAGATGAATGCCACAAACTGTTAATGTCAAGATATGTACACTTTTTGTTTGTTTTTAAAGTTATGAAAGATTAATAAAGTTTATTTACAAAAAGGAAGCCCAGTTGCCTTTTGAAAAGCACCTTTAGGACAATCATGACCCAATGACTGATAAATCTCCATTGACGATGCTGATGACGCCGCCTAGTTTGGGTAACGAAACATCTGCAAGAAAACAATGGGCTTGGAGAGCCCCCAAGGGCCCCTCATGCCAACCCTGAGCTACAAATATTCTCCTTCCTCTGTTGTGGCATTCTGGGTTTGAAATGCCCCTTTTCCTGGAAGGCAGGCTGGTGGTACTTGAGATGGTTTTTTGGGAGGGGTTCCAGGCAGAGGTGGCATTCAGCAGGTTCTGACCAGTTCTGGAGAACCGGTAGCGGAAATTTTGAGTAATTCAGAGAACCAGCAAATACCACCTCTGACTGGCCCCGCCCCCATCTCTTCTCTGCCTCCCTTTGAGTCCCAGTTGATTGGCTGGGTCTTCTTTGGTTGCCCTGCACAGGAGAACGGAGCTGCAAAGCAGGTTAGTGGGGTGGGGACGGAATGGGGATTTTACAGTATCCTTCCCCTGCCACACCCACCAAGCCGCGCCCACAGAACCGGTAGTAAACAAAAATTGAATCCCACCACTGGGTCCAGGTGAGGATTAGGGACCTGAAAGCCCCAACTTGGCCCTGCCCTCTTGTCCTTCCTTTAAGAAAAACAAGCAACCCGACTTATTTCCATTTAAATTGTGTGTCGCAATCTGCTCTGAGATTGCTCTGAGTAGAGCAATTTTAATCATCCGTCATGCTTGTGTTTTTGTGTGCCTTGATCCTATCCCTCCTGCCCTGTGTGTGCTCAACTCGATCCCACTTGAGTCAGCCTGTTTCCTGCGTGCAGGTGGCGGAGAGGATCGAACCCACAGCTCTCCGTTAAAGGAGCCCCTTTTCCTTTCCCTGCAAATTTTGGCAGCTGACAAGTAAACACCCTTTCTTAGCACCCCTCCGTTCCCTCCCAGCCTCTGCGCACGGTGGCAGTTGCACGTTGGGAAGGTGTAGAGTTACAGCAAAGGGCGATGTGGAATAAGGAAACGGCCCTCGAAGGACCAGGCTAGTCTCAACTGCCTGGAGCTGGCAGAAACAGCCAGAAAGACAGAAGAAGCGGGCAAAACACACAAGAAGGCTTTTCATTCGAGTCAGTGGGTCCCAGCCCCTCCCAACACTCCCTCCTCTTGCCAGCTTCCCTTTGAACTCAAGTGGGACATGGAAAACCCCAAATTCCAAGCTCCAATCCCAGCAGTCGACCTTTCTATGGGATGCAGAGTCGATCCAATGGGATCCTTTGGCACCAAGAGAGAGAAGGCCAGTCCAAAGGGCAGGCAGAGACATTCTCGTGAGCCCAGAGCCCTCAGTGGCCAGAAAAAGAGGAGATCTGTCTGAAGTCTTCAGTATCTTTGTTGTCGTCAGCAACAAAGAGGATTAGGGGACTGGAGGCTAAAACATATGAAGAACGGTTGCTGGAACTGGGTAGGTCTAGTCGGATGAAAAGAAGGACTAGGGGAGACATGATAGCCGTGTTCCAATATCTCACGGTCTGTCACAAAGAAGAGGGAGTCAAGCTATTCTCCAAAGCACCTGAGGGCAGGACAAGAAGCAAAGGGTGGGAAGCTAATCAAGGAGAGAAGCAACTTAGAACTAAGGAGAAATTTCCTGATAGTTACAACAATTAATCAGTGAAACAACTTGCCTCCAGAAGTTGTAAATGCTCTGAAACTGGAAGTTTTAAAGAAGAGATTGAATAACCATTTATCTGAAATGGTGTAGGGTTTCCTGCCTAGGCAGGGGGTTGGACTAGAAGACCTCCAAGGTCCCTTCCAACTCTGTTATTCTATTCTGTTCTGTTCTGTTCTGTTCTGTTCTGTTCTACTCTACTCTACTCTACTCTACTCTACTCTACTCTACTCTACTCTACTCTACTCTACTCTACTCTACTCTATTCTACCTTGGCCAGTGGCTCAGAGCAGTAGAGCTACACACACACACACACACACACACACACACACACAGTAGAATCCTACACACAAATGCCTCTCCACCCCCACCCCCTTCCACACACACAGAAAGATCCAAGTCGGAATACATAGACAATTCCTCACCCAGCCACCCCAATTCCTCGTAGCTAAGGCTACGAGCACTTACAAAACGAGAATTGTTGCTTTCTAGCTGGGACAGCACACACACACACACACACACACCCCACAGTAACAACTGTCCACCGTTCTTCCTTGTAATTCATGGGCTGGGCCTCCCTGCCTTGCTTGATTCTCCTTATGTTGCAACAAGCCTATGCTTGCCAAGGGACTTGTAATTCCCACCTCTTCCGTGGCTGGTCGGGAAACCTCATCTGCTTCAAAAACAGCTCGCAGCAACTGTTGACCACACGGGGGAGGGTGGGGGGAGAGAGAAGACACACACACACAAATCTCTCCCCTCCCTGTCCCTCCAGCTGCAGGGGCAGCACGGGATATAACCAAGGCCATCCAAAGCAGGGGTCTCCAGCCTTGGCAACTTTTAAGACTTGTGGTCTTCAACTCCCAAAGCAAAACTGGCTGAGGAACTCTGGGAGTTGAAGTCCAGAAGTCTTAAAGTTGTCAAGGTTGGAGACCCCTGATCCAAAGGGTTTTGACACCCACACCCCCCATGCATGGGGGAGGAAGGTAGTGTTGGGGTGGAGGAAGGAGAGTTTATTCAATAGCCTGAATGGAACCTAACATAACTTCCATTCTTCTGCTAAGCCAGAGGTCTCCAACCTTGGCAACTTTATGACTTGTGAACTTCAACTCCCAAAGCAAAACTGGCTGAGGAACTGGGAGTTTGAAGTCCACAAGTCTTAAAAGTTGTCGAAGTTGGAGACCCCTGTTCCAAAGGGTTTTGACACACACACACACACACCCATGCATGGGGGAGGAAGGAGCGTTTATTCAATAGCCTAAGTGGAACCTAACATACTTCTATTCTTCTGCTAAGCTAAGCCAAGCAAATCAGGATCAAAACCCTACCCATTGCCATGCCCAGAAATGACTT